>NC_086323.1:91588423-91888423 GCF_036172605.1 Pelobates fuscus
AAGAATTTCGGCTCCAAGGATAAAATGAGAAAATAATATGATAATACACTCACATTTGTAGGAGCTTTGGACCAGCTCTAGACGTATAGGCGTTGCAGCGGTATGATCCCCGCTACCAGGATATACTGGAGAAAACGTCTGTCAATCCAACCTTGGTACTCCGGAATGTATAGAAAACAACAATAGTGCTCTCAGTAGGTAGGGTATGTAAAGTAACAGTAAATAAAATATACTTACAAATATAGAGCAGGAAATACTGCTCTATTAATAAGGCGCTGGTGGAATAATCCCCACCTGGGATTTCTTTGGCTCAGGATCCGAGTATGAGAGGTAAAAATAGTAGTGGTTATAAAATAAAATAATAATAAATAATATATAGTGGTGGGAAAAAATAGTATATATATAAAAATAAATATAAAAAATATATATATAAAAAAAAGAAATTAAATTATAAAAATGCCAGGAATAATAAAATAGTATATCAAATAAAGTAGGAGTTGGTCCTATAAAAAAGGTAACCAAAATCACTTTTATTATTAAAATACACAATGTAAAACCATTAACGCGTTTCACCTAAACAGGCTTTTTCAAAATGGTAATATAGCATTATACCTGGCAAGATACAATATATATAAGACAATGTAGATTGTTAAAATTTGCGCCAAAAAATTATTGGCCAATCAAAAAAACACTTAGATTAAAACACTGTTATACACTAAATAAGTTGAAAACAAATGTACATATAAATGGTCATAAGTAATATATACACAATGGAACACAATAATATAAAAAACGAAGCTTATAACACATATTTAAAATTGTTGAACTTGTGTCACATGACCGGACTTTGGGTGTATGGGAAATGTAGTACCAGAGCGCTGTGCGCGTGAGGTATGAGCCCCTCCCCGTGAAACTTTAAAATCACCAAACACATTAAAATCAAGAAGTACATTAGAGACAAGACAGACTATTCAAATAAGCAAGTACGAACATATCATCTAAATAAGAGGCATACCACATATAATCATGTCCAAAAAGACAATTTCCAAACAAGCAATCACTATGTAGGGACAGAGAAACCTTCACAAACAACAACTAACAAACACAGTACCACTACTCGTCACTATGATCACCATCCACGACAATACCAAAATTATGCCACCAGACAATCTTTACATTCACCTTACAAACAGCGACCACATAAAGTCCAAAACAATTTCTATTCAGGCCCTTCATCACTACCCTATACACAAGCCAAACCGCTCCATAATCATAGACACTCCTACCCTTCACCATCCAGACCACATCACCACACCACCTACTCCCATAGAAGACCACTCTCACCAAAACCCCAAAGATCCAGATATATAAATGAACGCAACGAACATCCCATATCACCCACTATCCCCCACCATCACAACCGATATCAATTATTGTCCATCGATTCCGAATTTGAAAACGAAGATCATTTTTTAGAAATTCGTACCCACCCCAGCACATTTGTTCCAACACCTCACCAGTCAAGATCTCAAAAACGAACACTAAGCCTAGAGGACGAAGAAGTGGTAGACGTGAACAAGAGAGAAAGATTAGAAAGACAGTAATTCCCCCAAGTGAAGAATCCAATGGGATTTTTAACCTCTCTCAAAAAACTCTCACTATTGCCCAATTATCGGTTTTAAGAAAAGGACTTAAATTTGCCCCAACCAATCCTTTTAAACCCTTTGAAGCTTTTATTGATGTCAACAAATTTGTTAGGAAGGCTACCCTAAAACGATTTTTTAGTGAAAAGACTGCATATATTCCTACCTCATGCCCTTCCCCCTCTCAAGATAATCATATCATCAATACACATTTTAAAGAAAAATCTAAATTTTATCCTGCTTTTATGAAATCAGCACCACTCACAGTATTTGAAAAAATGGTCACTAAAGATCTCGATAAAATACAAACAAATAAATTTAACACACACAATTTGACAAATGCAGAAAAAAAAGCACTTAAAGAATTACAAGACGACAATGACATTGTAATAAAACCAGCAGACAAAGGAGGTGGCCTGGTTATTTTATCAAGCACTATGTATATTGAGGAAGCGCATAGACAACTTAATGACACTGCTGTTTATGAAAAACTCACATCAGACCCCACTACGACTATTAAAAATATTTTATGTGATTTTTTAAATAGAGGACAGGCTCAAGACATCATAACTAAGCATGAGTACAATTTTTTAAACAAAAAATTTCCAATTATTCCAGTTATTTATTTTCTCCCCAAGATACATAAAAACATAAATAAACCCCCAGGGAGACCAATAGTATCGGGTATAGGTTCTGTCCTTTGCAATCTTTCTCAATACTTAGACACTCTTCTTCAACCTGCTGTTAAACAAATGAAATCGTATTTACAAGATTCTATGTCTCTTTTAAACTTTTTAAGTCATTTTAAATGGGACCCTAATTTTATTTTAGTCACTTGTGATGTGCAATCGTTATATACAATCATACCACACAATATAGGATCTCAAGCGATAAAAAACATTCTAACAAAAGAAAAAAGGATCTCTGAAATACAAATAGATTTTATACTAGATGGTATTAATATTATTTTAAAAAACAACTATTTTTGGTTCCTCGATTCGTTTTATCTCCAAAAAAGAGGAACAGCTATGGGTACCAGGTTTGCCCCTAGCTATGCCAATTTATTTATGGCAGACTGGGAGTCCACAGCTATATACGATGGAGACAAGCTAAGGGCAAACCTGGTCTCATATTTTAGATATATTGATGACCTTTTTTTTATCTGGAATGGATCCGAAGATAGTCTTATCTCTATTATTCATGATCTTAACAAAAATGATAGAGGCATAATTTTAACCCATGAATTTAGCAAAGTACAAATTAACTTTTTAGATTTAAATATATTTGTCAAAAACGGGCAGATCCATACGAAAACTTTTTTCAAAAAAGTCTGCGTAAATACAGCAATTGATAGAAACAGCTGCCATTACAAACCCTGGCTTGACAGTGCTCCTAGAAGCCAATTTTTAAGGCTACGCAGAAACTGTACTGAATTAGATGATTTTAATGAGCAAGCAAATATTTTAAAAGATAAATTTATCGAAAAAAATTACTCAGAGACCGACTTATTAGAAAATATTAATATGATCAAACACAAAAATAGGAGTGAACTTTTAACATATAAAACAAAAAATACAAACAAATCTATATCCCTCCCTATAACTTTTAACTACAATAACAAAAGCAGTGAAATTAAAAAAATCATTAAAAAACACTGGCATATTTTAAAACAAGACGACAAACTTAACAAAATTATTCCCGATAAACCAAATATAGTTTTTAGAGGAGCTCCTAACTTTAGATCGATTTTAACTACAAATTTTACTAAAACTATTGTACATAAAAATCCTGTATCCTTCTTTCCGCAAACTAAAGGGTTCTACAAATGTAAAACATGCATTGTATGCAAAACCACAGATTCCACATTTGCATCTAAGGTGACTCAATTTGTTTCAAATAAGACTAACACTGTGTATAATATCAAAGAGTTTATTACCTGTAATACCAAAAATGTAATTTATTTGCTCGAATGCCCATGTGGCTTCCAGTACGTTGGAATGACCACAAGGTGCCTGAAAATCAGGTTGAGCGAACATTGTAGAAACATTAAAAATGGATACTTAAATCATACAGTATCCAAACATTTTATTAACCATAACAAAGACCCTAAACTGTTAAAATGTATGGGGATAAAAAAATGCACTTTACCCTGGAGAGGGGGAGATATTAAAAATGTCTTAGGAAGAACAGAAATGGAGTGGGTCTATAAGTTACAGACCCTCTCACCTCATGGTCTAAATGCAGACTTTGATCTGCATAATTTTTTATGATTATGATTATACTGTTTTACTTTTTATTTTTATTTTTTTTTGGTATCAGCTGGTCATATTTCTATTACTTTTATCATCCTTTTATTCTTATATTGTTATTATTTTTACCTATAGTTTTATTACTATGGTATTCATCCTACTTATTGCCAATATTTACTACTCCTTCTCCCCTTGCCTCACTATATTCCCACTTTGACGGCTATTTTCGCCGTCAAGTATTGTGATCCTTAAAGGCAACCGTACTGTGCCCTTGAGGGAGCAGCTCGCTGTTAATTTCCTCAGCGAGCTGCCTCCCGGTCTCCGCCCCCCCGTGCGTGCGCACATCTGACCGGCACTACTACAAGCCCCATGGGGCTTAGCTCTATAGCAGTGCCGGCGGGGTAAAGTTTCACGGGGAGGGGCTCATACCTCACGCGCACAGCGCTCTGGTACTACATTTCCCATACACCCAAAGTCCGGTCATGTGACACAAGTTCAACAATTTTAAATATGTGTTATAAGCTTCGTTTTTTATATTATTGTGTTCCATTGTGTATATATTACTTATGACCATTTATATGTACATTTGTTTTCAACTTATTTAGTGTATAACAGTGTTTTAATCTAAGTGTTTTTTTGATTGGCCAATAATTTTTTGGCGCAAATTTTAACAATCTACATTGTCTTATATATATTGTATCTTGCCAGGTATAATGCTATATTACCATTTTGAAAAAGCCTGTTTAGGTGAAACGCGTTAATGGTTTTACATTGTGTATTTTAATAATAAAAGTGATTTTGGTTACCTTTTTTATAGGACCAACTCCTACTTTATTTGATATACTATTTTATTATTCCTGGCATTTTTATAATTTAATTTCTTTTTTTTATATATATATTCTTTATATTTATTTTTATATATATACTATTTTTTCCCACCACTATATATTATTTATTATTATTTTATTTTATAACCACTACTATTTTTACCTCTCATACTCGGATCCTGAGCCAAAGAAATCCCAGGTGGGGATTATTCCACCAGCGCCTTATTAATAGAGCAGTATTTCCTGCTCTATATTTGTAAGTATATTTTATTTACTGTTACTTTACATACCCTACCTACTGAGAGCACTATTGTTGTTTTCTATACATTCCGGAGTACCAAGGTTGGATTGACAGACGTTTTCTCCAGTATATCCTGGTAGCGGGGATCATACCGCTGCAACGCCTATAAGTCTAGAGCTGGTCCAAAGCTCCTACAAATGTGAGTGTATTATCATATTATTTTCTCATTTTATCCTTGGAGCCGCAATTCTTCACTATTGGCAGTTTGTCGTGTCTCCTATTTTGTCTCCACATATACGGATTATCCTACTACCCGGACGGATCAACTCCTGAGGACTGTACAGATATCCCACCAAGCTATATCAGTGAGACTATTTTTATTCATTTTTATCTTATTTTTTAATTTTTTCATTGTATATTTTTTATTATCTGCAAAGACTCTCTTCAAAGATATATTTTTTCATAGATAATTTTTTCACTTGGTTCAAGAGACTTACGTTTTCCGTTACTATCGGATTGTGACCATTTGGTCTGGTATACACTGTATTTTACTGTATCTTACTTTTTAGCGCAGCCCTTTCCCCCCGTTTTTTTAAACAACCACAAAACCCTAATATCTCCAAGGAAGAAAGGGAACTTATACGTTCACTTGCAGGCGACACAAATTTGGTCATCAGGCCTGCTGACCAAGGTAGGGAAATTGTATTGCTTAATTACATATATTACAAACAAGAATTGCTTTCACAACTTGCAGATTCAAACACATATATGCCTCTGGACGGTGATTCCACAGCACAAGTCATGAAGCTCGTCGCTCAAACTATCCAGGGGATTCAAACTATGTGACACAGGAACTCCATGAATATCTGGTATGGACAACACCAATGACTCCTATAATTTATACCCAACCAAAGATCCATAAAGACGCCAACCATCCTCCAGGGCAACAGATTGTTTCAGCAATAGTAAGTGTAATAGAACCATTAGTTAAATGGCTGGACTTCCATTTTAAGGAACTGGTAGAGTCTTTATCCACATGCCTGCCTCAAAGATACGACAGTGCTGTTCCATTGCAGATCCAAGTACCTTTTCTGACATCACCAACTACAAGTGGCCTACAAATGTAAACAAATTAAAGTAATTAATCAATGCTTGTCACCTTATCTTAAATATATCTACTCTTGGTATTGTATCTATTGTGTGTATTTGAGTACATTCTGCTATATTGTACACTTACACATGATGATGTATAAGCTTTGTCTTGAAACAAAAAATAAAACTGAAATACTATAAATTGTTTATGAACAATCATTTTCTGTTGGATTTTGAAGATTTATTTCTGGCAACAAAGATTTGTAGTAGGTTAGCTTTGAAGAAACAAAGAACCCTGCTTCCCAAATGTACCGTCAAGTTCATAAATCAGTAGTGTTATTCTCTAAACAGTGAATTGCTGTGATTAAAAAGCAAATTTAAAAAAAATCAGCTTTAAATAATGGGTTTGAAAAATGAACTCAACTCAGTTGTAGACAGAATTCATTAGGTTTACTGTATGAACAATATACTAAATATTCCCAGGACCCACAGTATAGCAGGAATTTCATGTATAATTAATAAGTACATCATAGGCGAACTCAATTGAGGAGTGTGATGTTTTGAAAATGAGTAATGCATTATAGTTAAATAGTTAAAGAGGCAAGCGCAAGCTCACATTCAAATGTAAAAAAAAAAATTGAACAAGTGAACACATTATGAAGTCAATGTTTATGCCAAAAAAATAAATGTGTTAAATTTAGTGAGTGACGACAAAATTTATGCTTAAATCCTCAGAATCTGTTCCATCAAGAATTTTGTCTTTCGATTCTTGAATTTCTTTCCGAACTGCAATTCTTCATATATTTGGATTGATCGGGTGATCATCCAAAATACACACACACACAAATATTTATATGTATATTTGTGTTCGGGGCACAAAGGCCGTATAGAGTGATTGGGAGATAAAAAAGTGTAGGAACCAACAATGCTGGTAGACCTTTAAAATAAAGAGGCCCCACCCTTAAGATGTAAAGAAAGTTAGATTAAGTGTATAGAGGGAGTGGAGGGAGGGTACATGCAAATCGCTAAATCAAAAACGGTACAGGGGAAGGTGAGGAGTCCCTTAAAAAGGTAAATAAGCCCCTCCCACAATTCCAGGCAAACGCCTAAAAACTTGTGTTCAGGGCAGGGATTGGGAGAAAGAAAAGAATAGTGTAAAACAGAATGGAAAAAGTCAGCTGTGACGGAACTGACGATGCTGGTAGGCCTGTAAAAATAAAAAGAGGGCAAAACAGGAGAGGTACAGTAAACTATTTAATACAATCAACAATCATCATACATACTTATATACAATTTTTATAAGGCTTATATATATATTCTATATATAAATGATCAATAATGCAAAATAAAGCCATACCATGTTATTGTATATGATGGTGCAAGAGAATGGGTTAACATTTACTTAAGACGAAGTTTAGCTTTTTTTATGCTATACCTATTTGGCTCATATAATATATTATTAAATAAAATGAATAATATGATGGTTCTAATAATGCCTCCTTTTCTGAATTCAGAAATTGCTCCTTTGTTAATTGCTATCAGAGAAAAAAGAGCAAGGATTAAGTGAGCACAGAATATAAAATTGAAACCTTTTCTAATCAGTCAGATATCTTTTTAATCTGTGGTCTAGTAATGTGTAATGACATTTTTCTCTGAAACAGAAGGTCATTAGACTATTGAATGCCTCCAGCAAAAGGATAAGAAAATTACACTCTACAGGGTAAGATTGCAGATGCCAAGGTTTAATCTTACACAAAAAGATAAGGAAAATGTCATTGGTTGAAAGAAAAAGGTAACATGAACAATGCCAAATTTCATTGTATTGCTTTCTAAAAATAATTAATTTTTCTGTGCAATTCCCCTTAAAAAGGAAAGTACGGAAGGGAGGAGGAGAGAGAGGGACAAAGAAAGAGCGAGAGAGATTAAGAAACAAAATATATATTTCCTTTAAATTCATGTTCAGAATAATTTTATACCCAAGTGGCCACTCACGTCTTTATGAGGTTTTATCTCAAGCTCATGTGTAGTTGTGTGAGAGTATTTTTCACTCTGTTACTAATATAAGACATTGCCATAAATAAATAAAAATAATAACAAATAAAAGACAAAGGGAGAGATTTTCAAGCTCAAACAGGTGCTATTTAGAGTGCTAGATACTAAGGTTCTAAGGTTCATTCTATTGGTTTCCATGATGATTGGTCATTATTTAGCACTTTGCCCCAGAATAGAATTTGTTTTTATGCTTTGATAAATCTACCTGATATTATGTTTCTTTGTGTTTAACCTTCATGTCCAGTCAATTGCCAAACCCTGCCGCTTCTATCTGAAAAACATCTATTTAACGCTGAACGCAAATAGGGTGCTGGTCCACACTGCTATCTTCTTTCACCTTGAATACTGCAATCTGCTTCTCAGTGGTCTTACAGGTTCCAAACTTGCCCCATTACAGTCTATCATGACTGCGGTGGTGAGGCTCATCTTCCTGTCCACCTGCACCTCCCACGCCTCCCCCCCCCCCCCCCCCCCTCTGTCAGTCCCTACATTGGCTTCCTAGAAGTTATAGGGCTCAATTTAAAATTCTGGTACTTGCTTACAAATCTCTACATAATGCTGCTTCTATAAAATCCAGTGCACTCACTCATCCACTAAACAGCAACTTCAGTGTTGACAGATTTTAAGTGTTTTTTTTTTGTGTGTATTGTATAAATTGGCCAGCAGCAGCACCTCATTTATGCATGTTCAGGTGAGTGCAGCCCCCTGGTTATATATATATATATATATATATATATATATATATATATATATATATATATATATATATATATATATATATATATATATATATTTATGTCTTGCCAACTCATTGGTTTTGTACCCCTCCCAGTCACAGGTGCCTCATCCCATGGCCCTATTTAGCTTTTTTACTGCAGAGAGCCCCAGATGGAATTTTTTTCCCCAAATAAGTGGGTTAATCTCATAATAGCAAACATCAGGCTGTTAGAATAGGACCTGCCAAAGATGGGGTACATCGATGTTGTGGCAGGCTTATGCAATGTGTGATCATATAATGTAACTAAACCCCTATTATTTTCGCCATATATAAATAGAGAGAGAGAGAGAAAGAGAGAGAAATTCTGAAAATATTTAAAAATATAATCAAACCTTCTCCATACATTTCACAAACATGACTACTAACCATGTTGCCTTTTCTTTACTGTCATTATATACACACACACACACACACACACACACACACACACATATATATATATATATATATATATATATATATATGTTTATATTTAAATCTTTTTTATTTTAATTATTGCTGAAAATCTCTATAAAAAAATAAATTATTAATACATTATCAGATTTTTTTTGTTATATTTCTATTAATAAAGACCTTGCTCTGGTACTTTAAAAAGGTCCAGATATTGATTTATAGCAATATTGTAAATGTAGGACACAATATAGGATTTGCCATTAAGAATGTTCTATTGTGCTGTAAGAAAAGAAATAACTTCTAATTATCATATAATCTATTAAAGGAACTTTGACATTCTCAATAAATATTTCCAAAAGTTTATAGGAGAAATGGCAGAAAGGAAGGCTTTTATTTTCAATAAATTAATTGCAAGTTTGGATACAATGCAAGAGAATTTTAAGAGATTACCCACAGCAGGATAAGCTTTTGTTTCTGACATTCCATTTTACCATTAATAGGCAGCTACTAAGTTGATTGACATATTTATCTGTGCCTGTGCTAGTTCTCTACATTGATATATCAATCATCATAACAGAGCCAAGCTCTGTCACCACCACAAAGCCAGAGTTTGATTTTATAATGCTTGGAATGAAACAGATTGGATAGAAAATGATAAAAGGAATAATAAATTAGGAAAATGTCTTATGAAAGACGTATCTGTCTTGCTAAGACATGAGAAATGATGAATTTGAAAGAAAAAAAGTCATAGTAAACTGTGCATTTTTATTTGTGGCATAAGATCTAACTGTGTTGTTATCTGCATTTTGTTTTAGAAAATGGGTTTGAATCGACACTTGGATAAATGCTACGTTGATACAGGTGGATTGGTACAAGTACATTTTTGACTACGATCAGAGATCTATGGTTGTCATGTTACCTTTGATTCAGGCAAAGTCTAACTTTGTTCCAGCATTTCATCCTGGATTTTCTGATGCCATCTTAACAATAGTTTTTATTTTTGTTGTGCACAATACTAACAGTAATCCTTGGTGGGCCACAACGGCAGCCCCAAGGTATGGTAATAAACATTCGCAATACAGGTTGTGGTACCCGATAGTCAGGCACATTTTTAAGTTTGAGAGATCAAGATTACAACAATATATCTGAAGCTCAAGTTTTCACTTCTTAACAATGGCTAGTAGGTGAGACAATTTCAGCATGGGCTGTACATCCCCAGAGACATGTCCAAGCCAGAAATTAAAACAAACGCTCAAGTTTCAAAAGTATGCAGTTTAAGGTATACCTATCTGGCAAGGATTAACGATGTTTCAGGACCACTTTATGAACAAAGCACATATAATATAAGATATGCTATTTATAACTTTAAAATAGGGATATCCTGGTGGGAACACAGATAACCAAAAAAGCTGCCTAAAAGGATGTAACATTTGTTAACAATAGTTTTTAACTACATTTGGTGCAAAACACTGCCGCTGTTTTTATTTATGGGTCTACCAGTCAATATAATTTTGATAGTAATACCATAAATGGTAAGAAATAGAGAAGGAGGAACTCATCGTGCCAAGTGTACTCCAATGCTGCAATTCCAAGTTCTCTTGGATCACCCACGGGATCCATTAATCCACATGATAAAGTCATAAATGTAACTCCTTCTGTAGTTACTAAACTATGAATAATAAAGTGCAGAGCTTCGAGATTTAGGCATACCTGTATGAAAATGTGCGTGTATATTCATAAAACACACTAGATGGTGGATTCACCGTGGGGTTTTTTAATACCCTTTTGACATTTATTTTATTGGATTGAATAAAGTACATTTCATGTAAGAGGCTTTAGCACTTAATGTTTATTTGTACTTTAATGTCCATGATCATTTTTTGTAATACTAATGCTATCAATTTTGAATACAGAGCCCTTGCATGGTCTGTCTATCTTTGTGTAGAGCATTTTTTGGTGCCCTGTGTAATTTGGTTTTGATCTGGTTTTTTCAGGAATGTTGTTTCGGAATTTCTCCATATTGTTTCCAGACCGATTGGCATTACCCACATGACTTCCGGGTTTCGCCGATCCATCTCTGCCCATGCATCTGGCGTCATGCGCTTCCCTTCAAAAGGAAGCCACGGCCGCATCCAAATTGCTCATTCAACATTTGTTTATCTTTGATGTGCTCTCGTTACTTTCTACATTGTTGCCGCTTCCCGACCGAGCTCTGCTAACTGATTTCCTGTGTACCGAACCTCTCTGGCTTTGATCCTGTCTACGCTCTACTCTCAACTCCCTGACAAGGAACAGACTTCACTTAGGGTTCCTGCCTCTCTCCACTTTCTTCAAGGAACCATAATCCACTCTACTCTGGAAAGGACTACAATGATCATCAGCCATGAATGACAAGATAAGTTCTCCAGTTATTGGGATTACTAATTGGTTCTGACCTGAAGTTATTTTGGAAGGAAAAGGAATACTAAAGTCTGCCCTCTGGAATTCCACTTGCTATCTCTACTGAAAATCTAATTTGCTAAATTGCTCATTTATGTTAATTATTATTATTGGAGTCTAAAAGACTATAACCACTTCTCATACTAGGGTATATATCATTGCCAATATTTACTGGTTCAAGTTAAAAGACTGTGTTACTTCCCAACAGGAATCACCTGCTCTGTCAAAACTATATTGAAGTCAACAGACTATACTACTTACTGCTAATTAAGTATTCCTTATTTTCATTCATTTCAAAAGGCTATATTCTTGTGAAGCAATACTGAAACAATATTCTCGTTATTTATGCATTATTATTTCAAATCCTTATTGCTGCAAAGTTAAATTATATTTTCTTTAAGTGACAGTATCAAATTTCTTTATTCACCTGCGGTTGAGTTCCAAATATTTTTTTCCCGAGAGTATTACATACTAATAAACACAAAAAGAATTCAGCGCTAGTAATCACAAAATTAGTCAAGGTAGGCAGCAACCCAAATGAAGGAAAACCCCTCGGGTCCTTCGGTGGATAGATACAAAAAGATATGGAAGGGCTGCGCCAAATAAGGGTAGATAGTCCAGTAAAGTATTGATAGGGTGCCAATAGATGGTCTAGGATACTTGATAGAGTTCCTCTGTGGATGCGTCTAGTGTAGACCGTTCCGTATATGTAAATACAAGAGAGGTAGAGGCGACTAATGGTATAGTATTAAAGTTCAGGGTGTGATAGGTAACAAAATGTAGAGAACTCACATTCACGAGAGCTATGGCCAGCTCTGGTGTGGATTGCGTACAGCTGGATAATCCCCGCTTATAAGATATGTAGGGAGGGGATGTATGTCTCCGTCAACACCGTCTGGTAGTCCAGAACTCGGAAAAGAAAGGCAGAAAGCGACAATAGTGCTCTCAATTTTGATGTGGTTCAGTGTGCAGATAAGAAGAGGTAAAAAACTCACATTTGAGGGAGCTATGGCCAGCTCTGGTGTGGATAGCATACAGCGGTATAATCCCCGCTTATAGGATTTGTAGCGACGATACGTCCGTCAGCACCGTCTGGTGATCCAAGGCTCGAATATAGAAAAATAAAAAGCAGCAATAGTGCTCTCAATTGTGATAGGTTAAGAGAGTAGTAGAGGAAATAAAATAATACTCACAAAGATAGAGCAGAGGTACTGCTCTATGGATAGGCGCTGGTGGTATGATCCCCACCTAGGATTTCTTGGAGTACTGGAACTTTAAAATTGCCAGTGGAAGTAAAAGTAACCAGGAAAGGTTAAAATGCCAGGAATAGGTAAAAAAAAGTTTAAAGTGCATAGAGAGTGCAATAAAAAGAGGATTGGTACAATAAAGTAGCCAAAAAACTTTTATTGATCTAAAATACACAATAAAATACAGAATTAATAACCATAAACGCGTTTCACCATAAGTGGCTTCTTCAGAATGGGATCTCATTCTCCTTCACGCATAGTACCACTAATCGAAAAAAAAAATTACAGGCAGAGGCAGGCCGCCCCGCAGGGGCCGTCGTTGTCGTGGTGCTGTGATTCCCTTTGGCCCTAGAATAATGCCCAGTGTTCAGAGGCCAAGTACCCTGAACTGGAAAAGTTCTGAGGACATAGTTGACTGGCTAACACAGGACACCCAATCTTCTACAGCTTCCCCTTGGAACCTTGACGCACCATCCTCCTCCAGTTTAGCTTCGGGCACCTCTCAAGTTACCACTCGCTGCCTGCCGCCACCACCAACACTAGTACCACAGCTGCTTCACTTGGTATGTCAGAGGAGTTATTTACACATCAGTTGGAAGAAATGAGTGATGCGCAACCATTATTGCCAGAGGATGTAGATAACAGGGATATGTCTCAGTCAGGCAGCATTACACACATGGATGTACGGTGTGATGATGATGATGTTGTACCCGCTGCTGCTTCCTTTGCTGAGTTGTCAGATACAAGTGAAGCGGTTGATGATGACGATGCGTCCGTGGATGTCACGTGGGTGCCCGCTAGAACAGAAGAAGAACAGGGGGAAAGTTCAGATGGGGAGACAGAGAGGAGGAGGAGGAGACGAGTTGGAAGCAGAGGGAGGTCGTCGCAAGGAGCTAGTGGCACAGTCAGACAGCATGCATCAGCACCCGGGGTCAGCCAGACAGCACGCCAATCAACGCATGATGTTGCCACCACCAGAATGCCGTCATTGCAGAGCTCAGCAGTGTGGCATTTTTTTTGTGTGTCTGCCTCTGACAACAGCGATGCCATTTGCAACCTGTGCCAAAAGAAACTGAGTTGTGGGAAGTCCAACACCCACCTAGGTACAACTGCTTTGCGAAGGCACATGATCGCACATCACAAACACCTATGGGATCAACACATGAGTACAAGCAGCACACAAACTCAAAGCCGCCATCCTCCTCCTGGTCCAGCATCTTCAGCCACTTCAACCACTGCTGTCCTCCTTGCCCCCTCTCAACCATCCGCCACTCCGTCTCTCGCCTTGAGCAGTTCCTGCTCATTTGCCCACAGTCAGGTGTCTGTCAAGGACATGTTTAAGCGTAAGAAGCCAATGTCACAAAGTCACCCCTTTCCCCGGCGTCTGACAGCTGGCTTGACTGAACTCTTAGCCCGCAAGCTTTTATCATACAAGCTGGTGGAGTCTGAGGCGTTCAAAAAATTTGTAGCTATTGGGACACCGCAGTGGAAGGTACCCGGACAAAATTTCTTTGCACAAAAGGCAATCCCCAACCTGTACTCGATTTGTGCAAAAGGAAGTAATGGCATGTCTGGCACACAGTGTTGGGGCAAGGGTCCATCTGACCACTGATACCTGGTCTGCAAAGCATGGTCAGGGCAGGTATATCACCTACACTGCGCATTGGGTAAACCTGCTGACGGCTGCCAAGCATGGAATGCGTGGCTCTACAGAGGAGTTAGTGACACCGCCACGACTTGCAGGCAAGCCTGCTGCCACCTCCTCTACTCCTTCTACTCCATCCTCTTCCATAACCTCCTTGGCTGAGTCCTCTTCTGCTGCTGCGTCTTGCTCCACATCAACGGCACCCCCCAGCTCCCCAGGTACTATTCCACATCCCGGATACGGCAGTGTCACGCCGTCTTGGGGTTGACTTGCCTGAAAGCAGAGAGTCACACTGGACCAGCACTCCTGTCCGCCCTGAATGCACAGGTGGATCAGTACAACACTTTGTGCTTAAGTACCCAGGCTTACAGGACATCCTGAAGCAGGCCAGGAAGGTGTGTGGCCATTTCAGGCATTCCTACATGGCCATGGCGCACTTTTCTGATATCCAGTGGCGAAACAACATGCCAGTGAGGCGCTTGATTTGCGACAGCCCGACACGTTGGAATTCAACACTCCTAATGTTCGACCACCTGCTCCAGCAAGAAAAAGCCATTAACGAGTATTTGTATGACCGGGGTGCTAGGACAGCCTCTGCGGAACTGGGAATTGTTTTGCCACGTTACTGGACGCTCATGCGCAATGCCTGTAGGCTCATGCGTCCTTTTGAGGAGGTGACAAACCTAGTCAGTCGCACCGAAGGCACCATCAGCGACATCATACCATTTGTTTTCTTCCTGGAGCGTGCCCTGCGAAGAGTGCTGGATCAGGCCGTAGATGAGCGTGAAGAGGAAGAGTTGTGATCACCATCACCACCAGAAACAGCCTTATCAGCATCGCTTGCTGGACCTGCAGCAATGCTGGAAGAGGATTGTGAGGAAGAGGAGTCAGAGGAGGAATGTGGCTTTGAGGAGGAGGAGGAAGACCAACCACAACAGGCATCCCAGGGTGCTCGTTGTCACCTATCTGGTACCCGTTGTGTTGTACGTGGCTGGGGGGAAGAACATACCTTCAGTGAGATCACTGAGGACAAGGAACGGGACATGAGTAGCTCGGCATCCAACCTTGTGCAAATGGGGTCTTTCATGCTGTCGTGCCTGTTAAGGGACCCTCGTATAAAAAGGCTGAAGGAGAACGACCTGTACTGGGTGTCCACGCTACTAGACCCCCGGTATAAGCTGAAAGTGCCTGAAATGTTACCGAATTACCGCAAGTCGGAAAGGATGCAGCAGTTCCAAAATAAATTAAAAAGTATGCATTACACAGCGTATAAGGGTGATGTCAAAGCACAACGGGAATCTAACAGGGGAAGAGGTGAAAGAAATCTTCCTCTTCCCATGACCACGCTGGAAAGGACAGGACGCTTTACAGATGTGTTGTTGATGGAGGACATGCAGAGCTTTTTAAGTCCTACCATCGCCACAGTCCTTCGGGGTCCACCCTCAGAGAACGACTCGACCGCCATGTAGCAGACTACCTCGCCTTAACTGCAGATATCGACACTCTGAGGAACGATGAACCCCTTGACTACTGGGTGTGCAGGCTTGACCTGTGGCCTGAGCTATCCCAATTTGCAATAGAACTGCTGGCCTGCCCCGCTTCAAGTGTCCTGTCAGAAAGGACCTTCAGTGCAGCAGGAGGTATTGTCACTGAGAAGAGAAGTCGCCTAGGTCAAAAATGTCTAGATTACCTCACCTTTATTAAGATGAATGAGGGATGGATCCCGAAGGGACTTACAGTGGGCGATACATTTGACTAAAAAAGGCCTGATGAGATGAGCTGCCTTGGGCTAAAAATGGTCCACATGCTGCTGTATTTTAGCTCTGAATGCCGGTTGACTTGCGTGACTTATCCGCCACCAACTAGGGTTCAAGCCGCAATGTTTTAGGGAACTTTCTGCCTGGGAAACAAACATCAATTTTTATGGCCGCTGCTATAGCAGCGGCTGCAACAATACCTAATTTTTCAGGCATGTGTACATGCCTAATTTTTCGGCCCTCTGGTGCTGCACTTTGGCTTCAAAAACCGAACCAAAAAAAAGGCACATAACAGGGATTAAACTGATAGGAATAGTACTACGTAACACACCACTCCTAACTGGTGGCACATTAGATTGCACGCGCAGTGCCCCAAATTTGAAGTACGAGGACCGACCAAGCATCTTTTTCCATCTCCCGGTTCCAAAAATCAATGCCATATACACGTCCCCTGATAGGGCGCCAGCTCATTATTCTCTTGGACGCCAGCTCGTTATTCTCTTTTTCACTTTATTAGGGACACTTTACTGCACTATGGGCACTTAGACCCACTCTTTGTCTTGCACACTGTTATTCCTAGCCAGCATCTGTGATGGGAAATCAGGCAGTCATCTAAACGTTTAGATTGAGCTTTAGCTTAGAACACCCTTGAAGGTGTTTAAGGAGATTAGGGCTAGTTTAGAGGATTCTTCTTAGACCTCTCTGAGTCTTTATAGCCCTTCTACCTATCCAGCATTTCTGGAAACTAGCTAAGAGAAAGAGGGGCTGTGTGTCTGTGATACATTTAACTTTATATCACCTTATTGACACTTTATCACTCCGGTCTCCATACTCTCTGCCTATACCTATCTATTTAGAGGGAATTTCCTTGCCCCTGCCAATATTATACAATATGTAATAGTATTACCATTATTACACAATTAGGTCTCTGAGGACAGGTGTCAATCCATATCTGCCAAGTGACCCTATGTAGGGGGAACAATCCCTATTCTGCTCTGTGTCAGTGTGTATCAGGGGCTCTGAGGAGAGGTGTCAATCCATATCTGCCAAGTGACCCTATGTAGGGGGGACAGTCTCTATTCTGCTCTGTGTCAGTGTGTATCATGCTCTCTGAGGACAGGTGTCAATCCATATCTGCCAAGTGACCCTATGTAGGTAGAACAGTCTCTATTCTGCTCTGTTTCAGTGTGTATCATGCTCTCTTAGGACAGGTGTCAATCCATATCTGCCAAGTGACCCTATGTAGGGGGAACAGTCTCTATTCTGCTCTGTCAGTGTGTATCATGGTCTCTGAGAACAGGTGTCAATCCATATCTGCCAAGTGACCCTATGTAGGGGGAACAGTCTCTATTCTGCTCTGTGTCAGTGTGTATCATGCTCTCTGAGGACAGGTGTCAATCCATATCTGCCAAGTGACCCTATGTAGGGGGAACAGTCTCTATTCTGCTCTGTCAGTGTGTATCAGGGGCTCTGAGGAGAGGTGTCAATCCATATCTGCCAAGTGACCCTATGTAGGGGGAACAGTCTCTATTCTGCTCTGTGTCAGTGTGTATCATGCTCTCTGAGGACAGGTGTCAATCCATATCTGCCAAGTGACCCTATCTAGGGGGAACAGTCTCTATTCTGCTCTGTGTCAGTGTGTATCATGCTCTCTGAGGACAGGTGTCAATCCATATCTGCCAAGTGACCCTATGTAGGGGGAACAGTCTCTATTCTGCTCTGTCAGTGTGTATCATGGTCTCTGAGAACAGGTGTCAATCCATATCTGCCAAGTGACCCTATGTAGGGGGAACAGTCTCTATTCTGCTCTGTGTCAGTGTGTATCATGCTCTCTGAGGACAGGTGTCAATCCATATCTGCCAAGTGACCCTATGTAGGGGGAACAGTCTCTATTCTGCTCTGTCAGTGTGTATCATGGTCTCTGAGAACAGGTGTCAATCCATATCTGCCAGGTGACCATATGTAGGGGGAACAGTCTCTATTCTGCTCTGTGTCAGTGTGTATCAGGGATCGTTAGGTTAGGTGTCAATCCATATCTGCCAAGTGACCCTATGCAGGAGGAACAGTCTCTATTCTGCTCTGTTTCAGTGTGTATCATGCTCTCTTAGGACAGGTGTCAATCCATATCTGCCAAGTGACCCTATGTAGGGGGAACAGTCTCTATTCTGCTCTGTCAGTGTGTATCATGGTCTCTGAGAACAGGTGTCAATCCATATCTGCCAAGTGACCCTATGTAGGGGGAACAGTCTCTATTCTGCTCTGTGTCAGTGTGTATCATGCTCTCTGAGGACAGGTGTCAATCCATATCTGCCAAGTGACCCTATGTAGGGGGAACAGTCTCTATTCTGCTCTGTCAGTGTGTATCAGGGGCTCTGAGGAGAGGTGTCAATCCATATCTGCCAAGTGACCCTATGTAGGGGGAACAGTCTCTATTCTGCTCTGTGTCAGTGTGTATCATGCTCTCTGAGGACAGGTGTCAATCCATATCTGCCAAGTGACCCTATGTAGGGGGAACAGTCTCTATTCTGCTCTGTGTCAGTGTGTATCATGCTCTCTGAGGACAGGTGTCAATCCATATCTGCCAAGTGACCCTATGTAGGGGGAACAGTCTCTATTCTGCTCTGTCAGTGTGTATCATGGTCTCTGAGAACAGGTGTCAATCCATATCTGCCAAGTGACCCTATGTAGGGGGAACAGTCTCTATTCTGCTCTGTGTCAGTGTGTATCATGCTCTCTGAGGACAGGTGTCAATCCATATCTGCCAAGTGACCCTATGTAGGGGGAACAGTCTCTATTCTGCTCTGTCAGTGTGTATCATGGTCTCTGAGAACAGGTGTCAATCCATATCTGCCAGGTGACCATATGTAGGGGGAACAGTCTCTATTCTGCTCTGTGTCAGTGTGTATCAGGGATCGTTAGGTTAGGTGTCAATCCATATCTGCCAAGTGACCCTATGCAGGAGGAACAGTCCCTATTCTGCTCTGTGTCAGTGTGTATCAGGGATCCTTAGGATAGGTGTCAATCCATATCTGCCAAGTGACCCTATGTAGGTAGAACAGTCCCTATTCTGCTCTGTGTCAGTGTGTATCAGGGATCCTTAGGATAGGTGTCAATCCATATCTGCCAAGTGACCCTATGTAGGGGGAATAGTCCCTATTCTGCTCTGTGTCAGTGTGTATCAGGGTCTCTGAGGACAGTTGTCAATCCATATGTCAAGGTGTCAATATGTCATATGTCAGGTGTCAATCCATATCCATTGTGATTTAGGAATGTTAGGTGATTTCTGCCCTTTATGGATTAAAACCAGACTCTGCATAAACTGTAATTTTCCATGGGAGTTTTGCCATGGATCCCCCTCCGGCATGCCACAGTCCAGGTGTTAGTCCCCTTGAAACAACTTTTCCATCACTTTTGTGGCCAGAAAGAGTCCCTGTGGGTTTTAAAATTCGCCTGCCCATTGAAGTCAATGGCGGTTCGCCCGGTTCGCGAACGTTTGCGGAAGTTCCCATTCGCCGTTCGCGAACCGAAAATGTTGTGTTCGCAACATCACTATAGTTGACAAGAAGAATACAGAGGGTCATATAACATTAGAGAATCAAAAAGAGGAGTTTTGGAACAAAGGAGCAGATCTAAAGAGATTAACTAGAATCATTCTCTGTGAGCCAAATGTATTAATTAAATGAATGATATGATCCACTAAACATTAAAAGAGGGTATGTACTGTGTATGTTTGGTATTTTCTATAGTGTACTGCTAAATGACTGAGTGAGCTGGTTCAAACAATGCAACGGTATTTACCCATGACTGACCTAATGTCAGTCTTCTGCTTTCCACTTATTTTTTGAGAGGCATACACATACTTGCAAAGCTTATGACCCATATTACTTCACACTCTGGAGGTGAGGACATTGCTTCATAATCCCAAACTGAGATAAACACTGTTTCTTATACATCATGTACAGATCCATCATCTTATGTTATCTAAAAACACTTTTATATTGTATTATTCTTATAATACATACAAGTCTTGCATGCACAAACACAATGTTTGCTTTAGGACTAGGTCACTTTAAAAAAATGGTATGGACATTCTCTTTGTATATATGCTTTAGTTTAATTCAGATTTGAAACCAGAGGCATGATAGAGTAGTATATAAGCAATGTCCAATTTACTAACACTGGACAACGCAAGCTTACATTTTTGTACAGGAATACAAAAGGTGACCTGGAAGGTATTGAAGAAAGGCAGCAGACCATGGACTAAGCATCAGATTGAGAACATGTTCAATTGTACAAAAATTGCTTCTAAAGCTAACACAAAGCCAGGTAGTATAAGTTTGCAGATCAAAGCTTGTTTTAATTGCTGTGTCTTAAAATGTAATACTTGTTTACTTGTTTCTGCAGACAGCATTTAATTGATTTTACAAGGTTTTCATTTTCTAAAACTCAAAGATTAGATGGATCAAAAATATATTATTTTGGAGCAATTATCTGCCTTTCACATGTATCTTTAGATTTTGATGTCTCTGGTGAGAATATTAATAACTGCGCTTAATCTTAAAACATCAGTCCTTAAAATATTTTTAATACACTTCTGATTTTAATGAGAAGTGCACTACATCAATTTCAGTGTTACTAAAGGTGATTCTAAATATGCCCATTTAAAAAAAAAGTTCATTTTTGTATTTTGGAGGTTTTAATTATGTAAAGTTCACATCATAAAAAAATACAATTACATACAATTATTCATAACACGTGAAAATGTTAGATGGAAGTGCATTGTACTGGTTGGACTTTTCCCAAGTAGGTAGATAGATAGATAGATAGATAGTCACCACCAATGAATGAGTGTTTGTGCATTGGCTGTGAGCATCTACAAGTGGTTGGTTTGCTGCGGCTGATGACAGAAGACAAACTGCTCGAGATCTGGTTTATTGATAGAGGTTGTTGGATAGCAGTTGACAGTTTGTTCAAGTTTGCTGGCTAAAAGTTGTTAATAAAGTTGTGAATGTTTCCCTATGCACCTAAATAAATAGGTCGGTCTGACTCATCTTCCATTTCATATTGAGACAAATATGGTGGTGTATTTTGGCTTTGTGTTGCCCTATGCATGACTAAATTTGGGCACCCCCTAATCTAAATTTGCCACACTACTTCATGCCAAGGTCACTTTTTTGACTGACAGACGCGCATCCTCATTGACACATGCACTGACATACACTCACTGACAGATACACAGTAATTGGCACACACATACAGTAAGTGACACACACACACTGTTTAAACAACCCACACTTTCACTGACAGAAACACACTGACATACCCACTCACTGACAGACACACACTCTCAGATACATGTATACTGACATACACTCACTGACAGACACACACCGACACAAACATCTTCACTGATTTGACACACTGACAGACACACACATTCACTAACTCACAGACACACTCACTGACAGTTGCACACACTGACAGACACTCACTGACCGACAGACATACATACACTCACTGACAGACACATACACACACTTTCTCATTAACTCATCAATTATTATTATTTTTTTTTAATTTAAATCCATTCAGCCTCATTACCTTTATGAGAGTTGGAGTGGGTCCTGTCCCTGACTGCTGCTGGGCTGGCTGGGCTGGCTGGGCTGCTCCTTGCTTGGGCTGCTGGCTCAACTGGATTGGCAGGCAGGCTTTCAATTGAGGCGGTAAGGGAACTGAGATCATCCTGCTCTGCTCCCTTGCGCACTGCAGTGGCCGAGGTGACGTCATATTCAGGCTCCCAGCATCATAGAAGTGCGCACGTGCCCATGCACACTTTGAGTCCCCCCCCCCAGGACACGAGGCAAACAAGAAATTTGCCTGGGTGCTTAGTGCTGCGTTTTTTGTCACCTTCCTCAAAGTGCCACACTAGGCAAATGCCTTTTTTGCCTAGCAGCAAATACAGCTCTGGACACATATACACACGTGTATTTGAAATGTTCAATTTCTGATTGTGATTGTGATTGTAGCGGTCACCCCGGTGAGTAGAGGGGTTTCCACCGCCAGAGACATCCTTCTCCCCAAGTGTGAGTCGTGTTACAGCATTCCCAGTAGTCATCCAAGTAGTAGAGGAAGCAGGTATAGCTTGTATTGCAGTTCCCTACAAACAAGAGACGAGGCTCTGTGTTGAGGGTAAAGTAAGACTGATTTTAATGGAGCCACAGTAGGCCTTTTATGCAGGTCCCCATGCAAGGGGTTTCTGGTGACACATTCCAGGGGCATTCCCCACTGATCCTGAGAGGGGACAGCAACATAAGTAGATACATAATTGCATTACCTCTCAGGTCCAGGACATGCATAATAAAGATACCCCAAGAATTTGCCAACTCAGAAGTGCATGAATTTCCAGATCGATAGGAAATGAAGCGTTTCTTAATTTTGATCTTTTAACCATTTAATAACTCCTTAATTACTTTGTAACTTTATGACTTCCACCATCATTTATTACCATAGGGAATAATAAGCATCAGAATTCTGAAAATGCTAAATTTTCCGATAATATTTAGTTTTCCTGAATCAGAATTTTCGAACTGCACGGAAATATGAACATAACTAATCAAAATAAAACTTTTTTCTCCGTGCACATCTCTAGCAAATATATAAACACTTCAAGTGCTTGTGTCCTTGTCCTATTGCTCTGACCAGTACTGGAGCTTTTGACAACAAAAATATAGACCTGCACCAGGCGGAGGACCACAGGACTTTCAGTGTCCCCCCTCCCTGCCCAAAGGTTAGAAGGGATAAACGTATCTTTAATTCATAATTGATTAACAAAACAAAAAACAAACACATATATATACATATTTTAATTATTAATTACAACTGTCTTAGCCCCCCCCCACCCCCTCACACACACAATAAAGGCCCCAACACATTGACACACAAGGCACTCCTCACAGACACTGGACCTTTGGTGTTCTTCCTCCATTCCCAAAGATAAGAAGAAGGGAGGGGAGATATTAATCTTATTTTTAATTCAGAATTAATTAAAGAAACAGACATATTTTAGTTATTAATTACACCCCTCTCAGCCCACTCTCCCCGCACAATACAGGCTCAACAAATTCACATACAAAGTACCCCTCACAGATACTGGACCCCCTGTAGATACACTGCACGAGCCACACCCACACAGTACATCTCTTTCAAACACAGTAAATCACACACACACACACACACACACACAGTACATACCTGACACACAGTGCATACCTCACAAAGACTGGATCTCTGTAGAAGAAACATATTGAATACCGCACTCAACAAGTAACCCAGGTGCTCTGAAACCAAGGCTGGCCATGTCTCCCTACCAAGATATGCAGAATAAATAATGGTTCAGACACTCTGGGATAACAAAAAATAGCAGCTTTATTGGTGCAAAAACAGCAACGTTTCCACCCAACAGGGTCTTTATCAAGCTACCACATTAATGCAGAAGAGACATTTAAAAACAGTGATCAATCACAGGAAAAATAATGCATAATAAGCTTTTAATTATTTATAATTTCACTGCAGTTTTTTTTACTTAATTTAATTATTTTTCCTGTGATTGATCACTGTATTTAAATGTCACTTCTGCATTAATGTGGTAGCATGATAAAGACCCTGTTGGGTGGAAACGTTGCTGTTTTTGCACCAATAAAGCTGCTATTTTTTGTTATCCTGGAGTACCTGAACCATTCTTTACACTGCATAACTTGGATCTCTGTAGACACACTGCACCAGCCACACACAGTACATCCCTGACACACACAGTACATCCCATATACAAACACTATAGATTCTTTTCGCACACTCAATCCCCTACTGAAACACACAGTACATCCACTGTGCAAACCTGTGTACACACTATGGACTCCCATATACAAACTATGGATTATTTAGGGTTTATGGATAATTAGCTTGTCGGTGTGTCAGTGTAAGCTTGTCTGTTTTTCAATGTAAGCTTGTCTATAGTGAGCTTCTCTTTGTTTCAGTGTGAGCTTGTCTATATTGATAGGATAGTCTTATATTCAGGCCTTTTCTTTTTTTCATCAAAATCGTGAGGGTCGTCTTATAATCAGGTTTGTCTTATAATCAAGCAAATACGGTAATAACATTTAAGTTTTGAGTGTTGTGGAAGTAAGACTCCCAGACACTCAATAAATACTGGATTCAATGAATATTCATTATTTTATTTTTTTTAAAGATGATTTAATAACTTTGTTCTATTGCTATGATGCCACAGTGTAAACTGGAAATAAAATGTTATCATTTTAAATTAATGATTTCTTTGCAATTTAAATTATCACAAACTGGAAATGAATCACTATTCAAAAATCACTTTGTTAAAAATAAAATTACAGAGATATATACCAGACTGAACATTTGTTCATAACAGGAAGTTTTAATCACAATTACGTGGGAAGTTGAAATACTTTTATCTATTTCTTAATTGGACAATATTTGGTAAGTGTGCTGCCAAATCTTTAAGGCTAAATTAAAATTTAATTACAGATCCTATTTATTGGGTACCGCACGTGAACATATATTGACAGTTTGTGCCTTTGTGGAATGATTTCATAATTTCTAAATCTTTGTTCAATGCTGTGAACTAATTTTGTGCCATCATCTATTATTATTAGAAAAAACACACAATATTTTATATCTGTTCACACATGACAGTGAGATATGAAGACATTAGAGACAATTAAAAATAAATATAATATTCTTTTAAATTAATATAAATATATGAAGAGAATGTATATATTGGAAATTAAGAAAAAATAAATATCCTTTCTGTTAAAACAGGTACTGTTCATATATATATATGTTCATATATATATATATGGTAGTTTGAAAAGCACTCCAAGGACTTCATATAAGGTGAAAAATAAACGTAGCTTTATTCTGCAACAACCAAAGGTGATCGACGTTTCAGTCCTATAGCAGGACTTTCATCAGGATAACAGTGCAGACAAATTGTGACAATATATATAACAAACATAATTATACAAGGTACATTAGTTACAGCTGAGTCTTACCTGAGTTTGTGTGTGCACCAGTGTCCTGCCCGCCGAAAAAACGCGGGCAAAAAACGAATTCTACATATTGTATTCAGCAGCTGTTGCTGCTGTGAACCTCTGCGTGCTGGAGGTTGTCATGACAACCGGCCGAGACGCTTAGAGGCGTGTTTACATTTGTTGCTATGATCGCAAGTGCGATCGGTTGAACGGACGCGGCAACAACACACAGCTCAGTATAGGAGGACGCTTTACACAGGAATTCAGTAAAATCGGGCGCACAGTATTGTACAATTTTACACAGTATGTAGGGGGGAGACCCAGACATAACTGGCTAAGATGTACAAGTCATCCCGCACAATCATCCCGCATGACACAGGCATCGATGCAATGAGGAAAATACTAACAGCATCACCTTCCTACATGGGACCACCGATAGAATATACACTGGAACTACTCCTCCTGGTGCTCAATCGAAATTACTTCAGGTTTGAACACACATGGTACCAGCAAATCTCGGGAACATCGATGGGAGCGGCCATGGCACCTATGTATGCAAATAGCTTTATGTATGTGTTTGAGCAGGAACACATACTCACGCCATTCCGAAATAACATATTGTTTTACAGGCGCTTCATTGATGATATCATCATACTGTGGAAGAATGAAGGTACATCACCTGAAGAGATGCTCGAGACCATAAATAATTTGAACACACCGGTCCGGCTAACCATGATCACCAATGACCAATCTATTGATTTCCTCGATGTACGCCTATACAAGGAGAATGAGAAAATAGCTTTCACACTGTACAATAAACCCACAGACAGAAATACCATACTCCATGCCGACAGTTATCATCCCAGACATCTCATTAACTCTCTACCACAATCTCAGTTCATGAGAGTTATTAGGAACAACTCTAACAAAGCTAACACCAAGTTACAGCTCAATTTGATGTGGGACAAATTTCTGGCCCGTGGATACAGCCCATCCATTTTGCAACTAGCACTCAATAAATGCTTTGAAGACCGGCCCTTACAACCACCTAAAGAGGAGAGATTGATATTTCCCGTGACATATCAAAGAAACTGTTAACAGCAACTGGCGGATGATGACTAATGACAATAGCCTACCAAGCCAATATAAACATCAGCCTATGATGTGCTACCGGAGGGGAAATAATTTGAGAGACCTACTGGTTAAGACAGACCCTCTTCATTGCTACAATCAACCCTCACCTCATCTAAATTTGGGTTGTTACAGGTGTCTGGGGTGCGTTACATGTAGCCACATGCTACCAAGCAAAACTTTCACCCACCCACACACCGGCAAGACTTTCACCATCAAGCATAGACTCACGTGCACTAGTGATTTTGTAGTGTATAAACTTGTCTGCCCTTGTGGATTGACATACGTGGGCAAAACAGGCCTACCCTTGAGGGAGAGAATGCGGAACCACCGATCGAGTATACGGGTGGCATACAGAGACAAGGGGTCTGAACAACCAGTGGCGAAACATTTTTGGGAAAATGGCCATCCTCTACCATCAATGAAGTTCATTGCAATTGACCACGTCCCGCAACCAATGAGAGGAGGTGACCGCAAGAAAATTCTGCTCCAGAGGGAACTGCACTGTATTAGGACTTTGGACACGGTGCAGCCTAGGGGCCTCAACGAGAAATACAGCCTGGGCATCTTCCTATAGGACCTATATAAGTTATGCAATATGGACAGTTCTCTATGTGGACTCCTTGAATTTTGGGTTATCATTAATACTCTGTGAATTATTCACACCTTATTAAGTTTATCACACATGCATAGAAGCATAGCATACTTGCATTACTAACCACTATTGTATATATAGGTACTTATACATGTTCCAGTTATTAATATGTAGATAGGTGTATATACTTTGGACTACACTGTAATGTTCACCATTATCCTAGGTCTGGTTCTGATATGTCATTCCCAGCTACTGTCCCACTATTTCTACTCCTAGGACACGACCCATTGATACTTTGTACAGTATGTATGCCCCCTTTGTACAATTTTTTTTTATCATCTGGGCCATGTCATACTGAGTTTCATGTTTACTAATTGTGGATATTCTGGATGTAGAGATGTGTGTATATTTATGGTGACTGCAATCTTTTCCATCACCCTAGTAAGCTCCTTAGTTTACTAATTGGGTCATGTATTTTGCTGCACCAAGAAACAGCTGTTCAACCACTATTTTCTGTAGAGGACACTAGGTTGTATAGGCATATTGCGCTGAAAGCCCCCAGGGCATGAGTATTTATTTATTATTTATTATTTATTATTTATTATTTGCTCCTTAGTACTCCTTTAAGCTCCTATATAACTTGTACATCTTAGCCAGTTATGTCTTGGTCTCCCTCCTACATACTGTGTAAAATTGTACAATACTGTCCGCCCGATTTTACTGAATTCCTGTGTAAAGCGTCCTCCTATACTGAGCTGTGTGTTGTTGCCGCGTCCGTTCAACCGATCGCACTTGCGATCATAGCAACAAATGTAAACACGCCTCTAAGCGTCTCAGCCGGTTGCCATGACAACCTCCAGCACGCAGAGGTTCACAGCAGCAACAGCTGCTGAATACAATATGTAGAATTCGTTTTTTGCCCGTGTTTTTTCGGCGGGCAGGACACTGGTGCACACACAAACTCAGGTAAGACTCAGCTGTAACTAATGTACCTTGTATAATTATGTTTTTTATATATATTGTCACAATTTGTATGCACTGTTATCCTGATGAAAGTCCTGCTATAGGACTGAAACGTTGATCACCTTTGGTTGTTGCAGAATAAAGCTAAGTTTATTTTTCACCTTATATGAAGTCCTTGGAGTGCTTTTCAAACTACCATATATATTATTAATGCCGACAAGCACCAGGCTATATATTTTTGATTATACTGGAGTGCAAGCTTTTGGACATTGTTATATATATATAAAACAAAAATAATCTTGCACTCCTCCTGTATAAATATTAGGTGCCCAGTGCTTGTCAGCCAAAATTCAAAGAATATATCCAAGATAGCACTCCAAGGACTTGCATAAAAATTAACTTTTATTACCTTCCAGTAAAAACAGCGAAAATCAACGTTTCAGCTCGACCTCCTCAAGCTCAGTATCCTGACGAAAGCTTGAGGAGATCGAGCTGAAACGTTGATTTTCGCTGTTTTTACTGGAAGGTAATAAAAGTTAATTTTTATGCAAGTCCTTGGAGTGATATCTTGGATATATTCGTTATATATATATATATATATATATATATATATATATTTAGATTTGTGCTCGGAATTTAAATACGTAATGGATAGTAACTGTGAGCAAAGTTGGTTGTGGTGTGCCGAAACCAACGTACGAGTGGGCCTGTAAATAAAAGAGAGCAAAAGATAAATTCGAGAAATACACACTTTATTGCATTTTTTACAAGACCAAGTTCCTGAAAGCTTGGCGAAGCTCTTTCTCCGGCTGTGGAATATATGCAGTATATATGGAGGATTTCCACCGCCCCAGTCTCTTGATGATATGGACCGGTGTGTTAGTGCTAGAGGCTGCAGAGGCGGCTCCTATACGGAAGGAGTGCCCGGAGAATGCAGTCGGGTTGTGTCCGAGCTTAGATAACAGAGTTCTAATATGTACCATCAATTTTGCGGTGGTTAATGGGTGCCCTTGTAGTGTTAAGAGCGGAGAGTCCGGTAGGTGACCGTGCAGAGTTGACCGTAGGTGGTCTAGTACTTTTACCGGACACCAGGCATTATCAGTAGGGAAGAGAGGAATTATTGTAGGGTGTAGTGATCGGTTGGTTTTAGTTGTAGGGATCGAAAGTAGGTAGTGATCCTCTATTTTAGTGAGGTGTGATATTTTAAGGCTTAGCTTAATATCTCCTTGACAAATCACGGTGAACTCTCTAGGTCTGAGAAAACTGTAGAAAGAGAGATATATAGCAGATTTGAACACCGTATTTGTGCCGATGGCGAATGGGGCTGTGTCAAGGAGATTGCTAAGTGACCTGAAGATAGGCCCATCTATAGGTAATCTAGTGGTAGTGAGTGGAGTTGAAACCTTTGATGGGGTATGCTGACAGGAAAGGAGTGTTGTTAGGAAAATAGGTGAGGCTGTGGTGCTGAACCCCCGTGAGATAAAGTTTAATGGTGTTGTGAGATAGTTTAAGGTGTAGGTGGCAAAAAGAGGCAAAATACACCATGGTTTGAATAGAGAAGTCACCTTGTAGACCGAACTCTGCAGTGAATTTGTTAAATATATTAAGTGCCCTATTGTAAGTGATAGCCGTGTTGGGTGATAATGCTTGGTGAGTGAGTGCTCTAGCGTGATTCGAGAGTGTGCTTAATCCAGGATTAGTTCATGGAACCGTGGTGTCCTGGATGGTTGTAGGTGAGCCATTGGGAGTGCCTGAGAGAATGCCTGAAATTGAGAACGAGAAAGAGCGTCAGCGGCCGTGTTGTGAATACCCGGGATGTGAAAACAAACTAAGTGAAACTGTCCGGATGCTGCCAACCAGGTCAGCTTGCGAATCAGCCGCATGATGGTCAGGGAAGATGATCGCCCTTTGTTAACGATTTCGCAAGCTGCCGAGTTATCTGAGTAGCATTTTACTGCCTTGCCAGATCAGAGATGACCCCAGGTGTGTGCGGCCGCCACAATGGGATAAATTTCAAATAGTGCTGAGGTCTCTCTGAATCCTGGCAAGGCATCCGTCTCAGTGGGCCAATGGCCCCTGAACCAGTGGTTCCCGAAAATGGCTGCAAAACCGGTATTGGCTGCCGCGTCTGTGTGGATGATGGGTGAAGAGGTGGAGAGAGGGGGAATAAACATGGAGATTCCATTCCAGTCCTTCAAAAACTTCCCCCACATAGCTAAGTCAGCCTTGGCGTGGGGGTCCAAAGAAACTGTGCCAGAGTCCGGAACTCCGTGCATCAGGCAAGGAAGTCTGGATATGAAAGATCTTCCCTGCGGAATGATGCGCATGGCGAAGTTCAGGGATCCGAGAAGGTACTGAAGTTCCTTCCTAGTGCAAACATCATTCCGCAGGAACAAGTCTATCTCCCCTCTAAAACGTGCCAGTTTGTCGTGAGGGAGGCTAGCTGTAGCGGTACTTACCCTCTCCAGGGGCCGGCCGGGGTCCTCTCTTCTCGCCGCGCGCGGTCCTGCTCCTGCACGAGCCGCGCGCGGCTCAGCCAACAAGATGATCAGTCAGGCGGGCAGTGACCGCGAGAAGCGGTCACGTGTCCCGCCCGACACTAAGAGCGCGCCGCGCGTCTCGGGCGCGCTCTTAAAGGGACAGTGGGAGACTAAATTAGAATCAGTCTCCCATTGGCCCCTGTCAGGCCACATTCCCCATACACTCACATTTTGGGGGCGTGGATATGACAGGGGCCAATCAAAGTGAACCTTAGGGTATTTATACTCACCTGTTTCCCTTGCTCCTTGCCCTATCGTGGTTTCTGTCCAGTTTCCCTTTAGTGCTTGTATCGTTCAGTTGGTTTTTTGGTGCTTGACCTTGGCTTTGTTCCTGACTCCGCTCTCTCTTTATCCTTGCTTGCTTATCCGCTATTTTGTTCTCTGTGTACCAGTCCTCGGCTTGTTCTACGTTACGCTGTCTCTCTGTTCCCTTGACCTCGGCTTGTTCTAGACTCTGTCTTGCTTTTTCTCGTCAAGTCCGGCCATTCTAAGGTCCGGTAAGACGAACCCTGGTTTCTTGTCTCCTGACTATCTGTACTATTCCTGCGTGTTGGGGTATATTACCGTGACATTACGATAGGGCCATGGACCCCGCAGGTTTAGGTCAACAGATGGCCACTCATGAGGCTAGATTCGCAGAACAGGATCACCGTATGGATCAAATGGCTCAAGCCATCCAGACACTGTTATCCAGATCAGTTCCGGTACCTGTACCTACGCCTCCTGTAAACCCTATACCGGACACAGCTAATATGCCTAATGCTTCTGCACATCTAACCCCGCCACCTAGGTATGGAGGGGACGCTAAGACATGTAGGGGATTCCTTAATCAAGTGGAATTCCACTTTGAAATGTACCCACGTTCATTTCCCACTGATAGATCTAAGGTGGGTTTTCTTATGCACCAGCTTACGGATAAGGCACTAGAATGGGCAAATCCTATTTGGGAGGCTAATGGGCCTATGGTACACGACTTCAATAGCTTCCTCACAGCGTTCCGTAGAACATTTGACACGACTAAAAGGTCAAAAAATGCCGCCAGGGCATTAATGAGAATAAAGCAAGGATCTAAATCCGTAGCCGATTATGCTATTCAGTTCCGGACCCTTGCCTCACAGGTAGATTGGACTAATAATGGGCTTCCTTGCGCAAGGACGTCACCGATTACGTTAATGCCTGTAGCACTTGTGCCAGTATGAAGTCCTCCCACAGAGTTCCTTGTGGGTTGTTACATCCGTTGCCCATACCCGAGAGACCGTGGTCCAATATATCCATGGATTTCATTGTTGAATTGCCTCCCTCTAATGGTAAAACTGTCATCCTAATGATTGTGGATCGTTTTTCTAAGATGGCTCATTTTGTGTCTCTTGTCAAATTACCATCATCCAGGGAACTTGCCTCTATCTTTGCCAGGGAGGTGTTTCGGTTGCATGGTATTCCCACTTCGATCGTGTCCGATAGGGGTAGCCAGTTTATCTCCAGATTCTGGAGATCGTTTTGTACAGAGATGGGTATCTCCCTCTCGTTTTCCTCAGCCTACCACCCCCAGTCTAATGGAGCTGCTGAACGTGCCAACCAATCTCTAGAGCAGTATCTTCGTTGTTTCGTGTCCCACCATCAGAACAATTGGGCTGACCTTCTTCCTTGGGCTGAGTTTGCTCGTAATAATGCTGCTCATGAATCCTCCGCTAACAGCCCTTTTTACGTTGTTTATGGCCGGCATCCCGTGGTTCTTCCAGCTGCATTCTCCTTACAGGGCATGCCAGCTCTGGACGAACATTTGGCTAGTCTACGTAATACTTGGGAGCAGGTTCAGTGTTCTTTGGTGGCCTCAGCTGCTCGTCAGAAGGTTCAGGCAGACAAGCATCGCAGGGCGGCTCCATCCTATGCTGTGGGAGACCGGGTTTGGCTTTCTACTCGCAATATTCGTCTTCGTGTGCCTTCTATGAAGTTGGCCCCTCGTTTTATTGGTCCTTTTCGTATCTTGCATGTGGTTAATCCTGTCTCGTATGCATTGGATCTTCCTAAAAATTTACGCATTCCTAACGTGTTTCATACCTCCTTGTTAAAACCCCTCCTGTGCAACCGTTATACTCGGCATGTCCCTCCTCCTCCTCCGGTTTCTGTGGAGGGCCATGAGGAGTTTGAAGTGGCGGCTGTAATTGACTCTCGTTTGCTTCGGGGTCGCCTCCAATATCTGGTACATTGGAAGGGCTATGGGCCTGAGGAACGCAGTTGGATTTCCGCTGACGCTGTTCACGCTCCTCGCCTTGTGCGTTCTTTCCACGCTCGTTTTCCTGCCAGGCCTGCTCCTCCCCGCCCGGTGGGCGTGTCTTCAGGGGGGGGTACTGTAGCGGTACTTACCCTCTCCAGGGGCCGGCCGGGGTCCTCTCTTCTCGCCGCGCGCGGTCCTGCTCCTGCACGAGCCGCGCGCGGCTCAGCCAACAAGATGATCATTCAGGCGGGCAGTGACCGCGAGAAGCGGTCACGTGTCCCGCCCGACACTAAGAGCGCGCCGCGCGTCTCGGGCGCGCTCTTAAAGGGACAGTGGGAGACTAAATTAGAATCAGTCTCCCATTGGCCCCTGTCAGGCCACATTCCCCATACACTCACATTTTGGGGGCGTGGATATGACAGGGGCCAATCAAAGTGAACCTTAGGGTATTTATACTCACCTGTTTCCCTTGCTCCTTGCCCTATCGTGGTTTCTGTCCAGTTTCCCTTTAGTGCTTGTATCGTTCAGTTGGTTTTTTGGTGCTTGACCTTGGCTTTGTTCCTGACTCCGCTCTCTCTTTATCCTTGCTTGCTTATCCGCTATTTTGTTCTCTGTGTACCAGTCCTCGGCTTGTTCTACGTTACGCTGTCTCTCTGTTCCCTTGACCTCGGCTTGTTCTAGACTCTGTCTTGCTTTTTCTCGTCAAGTCAGGCCGGTAAGACGAACCCTGGTTTCTTGTCTCCTGACTATCTGTACTATTCCTGCGTGTTGGGGTATATTACCGTGACACTAGCTCTGAGGTTAACCGAGTCCAGTTCTATCCCCAGAAAGGTCAATTTACTTGTGGGGCCTATAGTTTTGGCTGGGGACAAAGGGACTCCAAGTGTGGCAAATAGTGCAGTAGTGCTTCTGATTGCTGTGGGTGATGGTGACCCTGGCTCTATAAGTAAAAAGTCGTTGAGGTAGTGGATAACGGAGTGACACCTGGTGATGTTCAGAAGCAGCCAGCATAGTGACTCTGCGAAAACAGTTTGGGGCTGCTACGAGAACCAAAAGTGAGTCGTGTAGAAAAGTAGTATTTCCCACGCCATTTAACACTTTGTAAGTGCCAGAGTGAGGGGTGCATGGGTAGTAATTTAAAAGCGTTTGTTATGTCCGTTTTGCTAAGCCAGGGTCGATTACCAGATGATATGATGGACTGTATGGCGTCGTCGATGGTTACGTACTGAAGTGAAAATTTGACTGCTGGAATGAGTGCGTTTAAGCTTGGAACAAAAGAGGAGTGCGGTGCCGATAAATCAATAATTAGACGTTTTTTATTAGAATATTTGTGAATAGCAATACCAATGGGGTTAGTGCGCCAGGAGGAGAATGGTGAAGAGGTGAAGGGGCCTATCATGAAACCATTGGTGATTTCCGAGGCAATGAGGGTGTCTGTGGAGACTGGGTCTAAACGTGCTGACTGGAGATTAGGGCATTCTAGTGTACCTGGGGGAATGGCTACTATACACGTGAGAAACCCTTTAGTGAACCCTGTGGTGAGATAATCCACCAGATGCCTGCTAGGGTGAGACCTTTGATAAAAAACCAGGTTGTCGATGTTTATGTCGGTTAGTCATTTGTTTCTGTCATTTGTTTCTGTCCATCTGACCCCAGTTCATTTTAATATTGAACTGCTTCAGATGGGTCGCCGCCTTCGCTGACACTGACTTGTGGTAGTCGTAGAAAGAGGAGCCCCCGTACTTGATGCCTAGATCCACCACCTTGTGCAGATAAAGGTCTACTCTCCTGTGGGGATACACCGTGCAAATAACGTTGCAGTATATCCCGAAGGCTATCACAAACTGGGGTATCGACAATTTTTTATTAAGCCTGGGATCCCTTGTCTTGAGCACCACAGAAATGTCACCATAGTTGAAAGCCTTGTTCTCAAGTACATCCTGAGAGGCTATGAGCAGAGACACCAGACACACATCCTTCCCGTCTAGGATATCTTTCTTGATAGAGTCAGGGATGGAGTGTACAAGTGACTCAAATGGTATAATGGCTGTACCTGGTGCTGGGGGGCGGGGGGTATGGGAGGGCATGCTGGTATGTTGGGTACAGCCTTGATAGGGACTGGGACTACCGTGGTAGTACCTGGGGAGGAGATGGCGCTCTCCACCTTAGATAGCCTGCTATTGAGGGTCTGTAGATTGGCCAAGATCTCTGCCAGGGTATCCTGGGTGGCCGTGCTGTAGCTTGGTGGTTGTCCTTGAGAGCTAGTGCCTGGCCTAGGCTCGGGGATTTGGTGGGTAAGTAGCCTATAGAGTTCAGCCTTTCTGGCTGTGGCCAGAAAGGGGATTCCCCTGAGCCTAAGCTCGGCCGTAATTTTTGGAATAGTCCATGCTCTCAAGGATGTGGGGGTTGAAAGAGTGAGTGATCCGCATGGAGACTCTGGTCTGATTGGCGTAAATGGTGTTTCTTCTGTCAGTTCTTTGGTTGGAATTGGTTCTTGGGACATTCTAAAAGGAATGATTATGTGAAAGATACATTAGAAGGGGTGTAAGGTAAGTAGGTGGGGTATGTGGGGTGGTGTATATGGAGGAACTGGACTGTAATGCTAGATGCCGAAGCGAAAAACTTAAATGTTGAATGTTTGGATAGGTGAGGCCCTGCTAATGCCAAGTGGCTGTGAGAGGCTCTACCTATGGTTTGGCTTATGACGTAGTTGCCACAGACGTGGTGGCAGGATGTTGGCCTCTCGGTGACACTAGAGAGGAATCAAAACATGTGGCCGTGACAGGTGAGGCCCTGACTAGCGCCCTGTAGTAGGGCATGCGAGGTTTATAACTATGATTTGGGCGTGGGGCCGTACCTCCGTGTTGAGGTGGGGAGGGGCAGGGCCGGTGCTAGGATTTTTGACTACACAGGCGAAGATGCATTTTGACGCCCCCCTCCCCCGCACCCAAAAAAATCCAATGCATCTTCACCTCTGTGTCTCGTAGCCCCCCTTTTGAATTTTACCCCCATTAGTGTTGCATATCCACTCTCTTACCCCTCTGGTCCCTTTGTGCCTGCACCCCCCTTTAGTGTGTCTCATACAACCCATCTTATGTATTTCTTCCCCGTCAGCCCCTTTCTTCCCCCCAGTCCTTTTCTCTCTCTCTTTTTCTCCCATATAGACATAGACATAGATACAGGCAAAAATACATACATGCACAAATACACAAACATACAGACACATAGCCATACAAGCACACAGACATAATTATTCAGGCACACAGTCACAAAGATATACAGACACACAGTCATAAAAGGCACACAATCAAACAAACACAGTCATACAATTTACACATACAGGTACATTGTCGTACAAACACAAACATACATTCATACAGACACAGGCACACACAAAAATACAGACACAGACAAAGAAACAGAGATTGGCATATAGAGAAATACATACACAGTGATACAGAGACATACATACGCAGACAGTCATAAAGAGACATACAGACAAGGCATACAGAGACATACATACACAGACAAACAAAGAACCCTGCACACTGATACCGTGTAAATGCTCCGGCCATCCACAGTGATAGATGCTCCGTGTCAGGCAGTCATCGCTGGATCCACCGGTAAAGTCTTCAAAAGGAATAAACGCAGGCAATACTCCAATAGTAAGGATGGTATATTTATTGATAGGTGAACCACCCCATAGAAAGTGTGACGTTTCAGCTCAGCAGAGCCTTAATCATGCAATAATGCTCTGCTGAGCCAAAACGTTGCACTTTCTTTGGGGTGGTTCACCTATCAATAAATATACCATTATTACTATTATAGTGTTGCCTGCGTTTATTCCTTTTGAATACATACACAGATCGTCATACAAAGACATACAGACTGTATGACGGTCTGTGTATGTACACAGGATGGCTAAAAGATAGATCCCCATCTGTCGTGCAACTTCAACAATGCTTTGAAAGCTGGGGCTCTACCGATTCCCCATGCTTGCAGGATTGTATTTAGCACGTTGCAGTATTTGTGTGTTTGACTGTAAGCATGTGTTTGTATAGAGTATGTTTGTGTGAATGTAGGGGTGAGTTTGTATGTAGTGTTTGCGTTTGAATGCAAGCATGCATTTACGTGTAGTGTTGGGTTTTTGAATGCAGGTGTTTGTTTATATATAATTTTGGTGTCTGATACAGACGTGTGTTTGTATGTAGTGTTGACATTTGAATGCAGGGGTGTGTTTGTATGAAGTGTTGAAGTTTGCATGCAGGTGGTTATTTGTGTGTAGTGTTGGTGTTTGAATGTTGAGATGTATGCACATATACACATACACTGCCACACACGCACACACACTAATACACATACACGAAGATACACACACTGACACATATGCAGATACACAAACTGATACACATTCAGATAGACAGACACACATATACAGATACAGACACACTGACAGACATACAGGCACACTGACAGACACACACACACAAAGACGCACTAACAGACAGACATACACACACACACACATGCTGATCAAAAAATATACTTTTCTAGCCAAAGACAGGAGGGTGGCTTACCTGGGGACTGCTGACTCAGGTAGTTGGGAGTTGGAGCTAGTCCTGCCCAGCCCTCCTCCTATCTGCAGTCTTCTTGGGAGGAAGTCCTCCCATGCTCACATGAAGGTGGCCAGCGGTAGCACCGCCCCTGCTGGGCGCGCTGTGTGCTACAGAGGGAGCAGGGATATGACGTGTTCATATCCCCGCCCCCTCCACACAGTCCGTGGCAGGAAGGAAAACTGGTCTGTGGGGATGCTGCTGCCGCTCAGCCACGCTACAAGAAGTGACCGGCAGGAGAGGGGAGCTGTGCGCTTCCCTCCTGCCGGTCACCCCGACATTTGCGCCCCCCGGCCCGGTGCGCCCTAAGGCGGCCGCCTGTGCCGCCTTATGGACGCGCCGGCCCTGGGGAGGGGATGGAAGGCCTCGCTGGGACGGATTTCCTGATAGGGTGAGCTAAGGCATTAGCCTAGACCCTGTAGCCAGTTCGCTAGTAAATTTAAGGATAAAGTGGGAGGACTGGAGTGTTGTGTAGATACTAACCTTGACTTCTTGCGAATGGTATCTGGAACCTTTAGGTAGTAATAAGTGTGGTAAGTCTTGTATTATGTTGTCCTTGTTCCGGAATCCTGAGGATTAAGACAGATGTTGACGTATTTATGCATATCGTGGTGACGTATGGTTATGAATTGGGAGTTGGTTTGTTAGGGGCGCAACGTGAGATCCTGCATTGAGGTATCTGTGTGACCGGGATGAGTAAGATATTTTGTGAGAAGGCTGGAGGAGGCCTTGGGGTCGTGCATGGACGTATTTGGGTATAGATGTAAGTACCTGAAGGTATGGCTGAGTACCGGGTCAGGTTTTGGTGTTTTCCGGAGCCTGATGGCTGTATGACCGTATGTCTAAGTAGAAATAATAGTAAAGCATTAACGTACCGTGGGCGTAAGCCTGTGGAAAAGTAGTAATGAACTTGAGACCGTGTTAGGTCTTATATGAGGTGTAGAACCAAACGAGTCGTGAACTATACCTTGGTTTGTTGTACAAAAATTACGTTATGCGTAACAGGTTAACTGTGTTGAACCGAGGGAAGCCTAGAATAATACTGGAGCTAAGGGTTAACCGAAGAAAAATTCCATAGTTAATGACAGATGTGAAGGTAAGTAATAAAACCCAATATGTAAAACTTTTAGGCCTATGACTTTATGATGCAAAGTGATAAAATACCGTACCTGTTCCTGTAATAAAAAGATTTTGAAATAACAACTTTAGCGCAGAGAAAGCGAGAAGCCGATGCAATCTGTAAATCCAAAATATGTGACAGCGTGATTATATGAGAAGTGAATAGTACAGATGTTGGTGTACCGGATATTATGTTTATACAAAGTATTATTTGTATATGTGACGTATGGCAGTATGTATCATGATGATAACGATGAGGTGTTAGTTAGTTAAATATGTGTATAGGAACCGTATGTTTTAATAAAAGTAGTGGATATTTAAAAGTAGTAAAATTAACTGGTTTAACATAGATAGAAGATCACAAGGCTGGTATAAAAATAAGTTAAATATAACCCCAAACTGACGAGTAGGTATCAGTAATAATATGACCAAACAGGGAATATATGTAAAAGAAATTAGAATTCGTGTAATAGAACTTAGTGTAACCTATAGCCTATTGAATAAGATCTAACTGAATATGGGTTAGTACATGGAATTCGTGCTTTAACCGTACGAAATTGTTTGGTCCTAGGTGACCGAACGGACATCAGGGAATGCCAGTCATAATATTAGTGTATGTGCTTCATATTTGAAATCGGCAGTTTCCGTACGAAATATGTAAATTACATGAACAAGTGCCGAGCGTTCGTCTGTTTGGCGCAAACGCTGATTTGTTTAAGAGAGCGTGTATTAGTATGAATACGATAGAGGGAGCCTACCCCTACGTTTTTAGGCCCGAACGGCGGGAAATAGCAGGACGCTATTTCCTTCGCCTTACTTACGCGAACGTGCCGGTCTCGAGACCGGAAGTCGGGTACCTCGACCGGAAACCGAGTGAAAGGCCACAAACGGACGGAGTACTGCACAGGATGTCTGACTGCTGGAAACAGGAAAAAATTCTGGCGGGAAGCTGGACCGGAAGTGCTGGTTGCTATGGGGACAAGACAATCAGCTGAACGGCAGAGGTGAGTAGGGGCTGGGAGTTTAAGTAGGGGACTTACTCCTCCCACAAATTCAGGCCTCCACAAATTCAGGCCTTTTAACATATATATATATATATATATATATTTTTTTTTTTTTTTTTTAAGGCAATGTACACAAAGTGTGGACTTAGCTTGAAATGACTAAATATATAGTCTAGGTCACATAGGGAAAGTTGTTAGACAGATAGCATTATTGGATTAAATTTCCATTATATTTCCACTCACTTGATATAGTCCTATCCTCAGAATTCCAAACACCATAACAATTTAAGCTGTTGTAAGAAGTCAATCCATCGTTGAGCGGTTTGACTGCTTACCTGGGTTCTGATGGGCACCACCCTCACTTAAACTATAATTTTCCAAATCTGGAAGGTCTTCAGAACCATATCCATTACAGCAAGTGGTTGTAATGTTCCTTTAACCCCTTAAGACCGCAGTGCGTTCTATGCCGTCCCTATTTTGATGGCTAAACACTGCAGGACGACATAGAACGCCCTGCGATCTTATTTACTTACACGGCGCTGGCGATCCCAAGCCAGCGATCACGGTATGGGGACTTACCTGGGGCTTACCTGGGAGCCCAGGGAGTCCCCTTCCGTCCTCTTCGGCCCCCTTGGGCCATGTGATCGCGAGGTCCTTGCGAGGACCTTGCGATCACATGGAGGGCATAATGACAGACACTCACCCTGCTGTGTGAAAATGAAATAAAAACCATTAAAGCAGTGTAAAAATAAATAATATATACTTAGATCATATATATATATATATATATATATATATATATATATATATATATTATATATATATATATATATTATATATATATGTATTATATACACATACATACATACACATACACTGTTTAAGTGATCCCGGGCGGGATCTATGTGCTGCCATGGCCTATGACCAGGAAAAGAAAATTACGGTAAGTATGAGTAAATTTTACTCTTTCCTGGCCATATCCATGGCAGCACAACAATGGGTAATACCCAAGCATAAAACCAAGGGAGGGAAAAAAAACTCAGACAAAATATTATATAATGCAAGTGTATTATCACCAAAATTCACACGTGATGAACAATATAAGAGGTCAATCAATTATTTGTTGCAGAGAGAACAGATCTGCCAAATGCATCATATTTACCAGCCCTGACGTCTAAACAATAATGTCTGATAAAAGTGTTAGAAGACGACCAAGTGGCAGCCTTACAAATCAGTTCAGTAGACACTTTAGCCGCAGCTGCCCAGGAAGAGGAAAGAGAACGCGTAGAGTGCGCTTTCAAACCTATAGGAATTTTCGTATTAGACGCGTTATATGACTGGATTATGGCAGAAACAATCCATCTACTGATAGAGTCTTTTGAAGCTTGCAAACCCTTCCTAGAGCCGTTGGGGACCACAAAAAGACTTTTGGAAATACGCCATTCTGAGGACCTCTGAACATAAATCCTGAGACACCTCACTAAGTCGATATTCAACAAATCGGTGTCTTCTCCGTCATTCGTCTCATTAGAGCACAAGGCTGGAAGTACTATCTCTTCATTCATATGGAACTCTGAAGTAACCTTGGGACGGAATTCAGGGACAGTTCTTAGGACGACCCTGTCTTTATGAAAAATTATAAAAGGTTCTTCCGCCGAAAGAGCCTGAAGATCCGACACTCTTCTACCAGAGGCTAGAGCCACCAAGAGAACTGTTTTGATAGTGAGAAGATGACAGGTAATAGACTCCAAGGGTTCAAAAGGAACAGATTTAAGAGCCTTAAGGACCAGAGGTAAATCCCATGGGGGAGTAATAGCCTTAATGGGAGGCTTAATCTTCATGACTGCAGTTATAAATCTCGCTATGTCAGAATCCAATGCCCATCTGTGATTAGTCAAAGCCGAGAGGGCTGAAACATGGACCTTTAAGGTATTATAACTCAATCCCTTTTCTAAACCAGATTGTAGGAATTCTAATATATCATTGGTCGAAGGATTTAGAATATCCAAAGATCTTGAACTGGCCCATGAAGAAAATACATCCCAGATCTTGTAATAAGTTGATGAAGTGGATTTCTTCCTCGCTTGCAAAAGGGTCTCGATTACTGCTCTTGAAAACCCTTTATTCTTCAACCCTTCCCTTTCAAGTACCAAGCCATCAGAAGAAGGGATGCTGGGTTTGGATGAAGAATTGGGCCCTGTTGTAGCAGAAACGGAACAGCTGGAAGGCTCCATGGGTCTTTTGTGCACAGACTTAGAAGCAGAGGAAACCAAGGTCTGCGTGGCCAAAAAGGTGCTATTAGAATCAATGATCCTTTCTCTTGACGTAATCTCCTCAGTAGCGGAAAAATTAGAGGTTTCGGGGGAAAGGCGTAGGCTAGGTCGAATTCCCAACTGCATGTTAGTGCATCTCTTCCGATTGCTTGAGGATCTGGAACTCTCGAGAAGAAGTTCTTGACCTTTCTGTTGTGGCTTGTAGCCATCAGATCTATCTGTGGAAGGCCCCATTTCTGCACAATCTGATGGAATACTTCGGTAGATAGGCTCCACTCCCCTGGGTCTAGTCTCACCCTGCTGAGGAAATCTGCCACCGAATTCTGAATGCCCGGGAGATGTACTGCAGAGATGCCCTCCAAATTCACTTGTGCCCAGGACATTAGCGGTTTCATAATCCTCATCATTCTGCAACTCCTTGTTCCTCCTTGATGGTTTATATATGCCACTACCGTGGCATTGTCTGTTCTGATTTTGACCCAATGGTGAAGCAGCAGATGTTGGAAGTGTTTCAGAGCCTTGAAAACTGCCAGAAGCTCTAGGACATTTGAAGGAGTGTTGACAGTCAAAAAGGGCCATCTTCCTTGGACATAATTGTCCTGAAGATGGGCTCCCCAACCCCATTGGCTGGCGTCTGTGGTTATGATGGTCCATGGGATGTTTCCTAGAGGAAAACCTTTGAAGATAGATTTCTTCTGTGTCCACCATTTCAGAATCCGAAGATATTGATTTTCTTTTCTCTTTCTCCATATTGGTATAATTTGAAATTATCTAGGCAAAAGGATTGATCATTAATGCGGAAAAGGAATTTAAAAAAAAATTGAGTATACACCTTTAAGATGTAAAGCCTACCTTAAGAGAAACCGGAATTCGTTAGAACTAATCAAACTGAGGGAGGAGGAGGTAGGAGGGGATATTTATACCCTTAATTTTAATTAGTTCCTGTCTAAATTAGGGATAGGGGAGGAGCTACCCATTGTTGTGCTGCCATGGATATGGCCAGGAAATATATATATATATATATATATATATATATATTTATATATAATAAAGAATAAATACATATGTAAATATGTTACAAAAATAAATAATATATATATATACATGGGTGATTTCGTTCTAACTGTATTTTAAAATGTATATTCCATTTTTGATAAAGCCCCAGCGGTGAAACGCGTTAAATGGTTTTTAATATTGTGTTATTTAAAAATAAATGATTTTTGGTTAGATACTTGTACCAAATCATTTTTTATACACTATTATTATTATTTATTTTATTCTTTCCTGGCATTTTTATACTGAATATCCTGAAGTGGGGATTATACCACTAACGCTATTTCTCAAGTGCAGTGTGACCTGCACTTTACTTGTGATTATATTTTATCTCATTTTATTCACCACTTTTAAATACCATCAGAGAGCACTATCTGCTGTTTTTATCTCCCTCTTCTCCTGAGATTTGGACGAACCCCCTGGAGGACAAGCACCAATATATCCTGTAAGCGGGGATTATACCGCTATATGCCTACAAACCCTGAGCTGGCTATAGCTCACCTAAATGTGAGTGTAACAAATCTATTTTTAATACTATCACACTAAGTGTATACACTCCGCACGATTAGTCCTTCTACTTTGTGTTTTTCATATCACGAGACGGTGGGAACTACTACAACAAAAGAACCCACCCCCACAGCGGAATTAAGTGACTATACCTATCTTATCTCCAGAAAATCATTGGAACTATTTTGTATTTTATATTTTTTATTTTTTATATTTACATTTTGATACTTTTTATCCTAAGTTCTATTTTTATTTTATTTATTTATTTATTATTTTTGGCGCAATATTTTTTCTCTTTTTACTATATATATATATATATATATATATATATATATATATATATATATATAGGACCCACTTAGGGGGGTCTGCCTTGACGTTGGCAAGCGGGCATTCCCTCCAATGGCCATTGGAGCAACTAAATGACCTTCATTTGTCTAAATATACATAGGAATTAAGGAGAGAGCACAGGTAACTTTTTCTTTTCTTTGGTTTTTACTATATATTGGGGCTGATGTGTACTGTAGTCATTGCTTCCGGCCCAGTAGTGATGGGAGTGAGCGCAAGACTTCTCTTTTTGTATTTGTATTTACTTTTTAATCACAAAGCCTTACAATGCTGCCGCCCATCCAATGTGTTCCCTATTAAGGGTTAATAAGTATATAGGGGTGTATATAAAAAATACCCCTCTCTGTCTCATTAGAGATATCTTTGCCAGAAGCTCAAGGAAGCAGGCTGAAGGGTCAGTGTTAGGACCCGCTTAGGGGGGTCTGCCTTGACGTTGGCAGGCGGGCATTCCCTCCAATGGCCATTGGAGCAACTAAATGACCTCCATTTGTCTAAATATACATAGGGATTAAGGAGAGAGCGCAGGTAACTTTTCTTTTCTTTGTTTACGTTTTGTTTTGATCACAACTTGTATATTTGGCTGCGGTCTTATGGATTTAAACAAGGTCTGAACGTACCAGGCTTTGTTTATTTTCATTGATAATTGCAGATCTAATAACTGAGAAACAACCATAGATTTTCTACAAATCTATCATTTTCATATTCCCATAGAGTATATGTAGCATTTTCTACTATCTGCTATAAATCATATACTCTCTTTGCTGAAATGTCCTATATTGACTCAATTCATAATTCTGTTTGTTTTGGACTTTCATATGAATTACAACAGGTGAATATCTCGTTTGAATTCTACATTTAAAAAAAAATGTTTAAGATTAACTTTTGTCTTAAGAATACCTTTTCTTTCTTTGCTCTTCAACAAGAATACCATAGCATATGAGTATTTTCTTTCACATTCAAAAGAAAAATGTTAAAGCTCTTGCATTCACACACTAGTCTTAGCTCACTCATTTTATTTGTTTTATTGTATGTATGAGTGACACATTTGGAAGTTCCTTGTAAACTATCATTTATGAAGGAACAAACTTCTTAAAGCGGGATTGTCATGGCAGCATCCGTTTTTTTTTTTTAACCCCCCTTTGTCTCCAATACATTTTATAGTGCCCCTTGTCACCTCCAAATGTCCCAAGGGCCTCTAATTTACCTTTTTTAATAACTTTATTGTATGCCTGGAGCTAGGTCCTGAGCTTGGCCATCTTTGTGTGGGCAGATGAAGTCCCTGTTGGAAATGTCATCTGCCAACACTAGATAGCGCTATGAAATTCCCGCGCATGCCCAGTTAAACACTGGGGCATTTGAACGGGAATTTTTTCATTTCTGTCATCAGAATTACGAATGAATGGACATTTCAAACAATTGAATGAATACCTCTTCGTTTGTTTAGTTTATTACAAGGACGGAGCTACCAGCTTACAACTCCCTCTTTGTAATATGTAAAAATAGAAGTGGCAGGGAGCAGTGCTCCCCACCACTTCTTAACTCCCCCCATGTCCTCCCTCAATATGACCCCCATCCTGCCAGGCCACCTTCTAGACCCCATGGCCCAGCGTGCGGCAGTGGTATAATCAAAGATGGAAAGGGAGCTCTAATCTCCCCGCTCTGCTCTCTTGCGCACCGTTTGCTGATGCCGCAGGAGCCAGAATATGATGTTATATTCCGGCTCCCGGCATCAGTAGACAGCCCGCGAGGTAGCAGAGTTGAGCTCTCTCGCCGCCACTGATTATACCACTGCCGCACGCCGCCCAGCAGCCCCACTGGACCCCAGGGACAGATCCACTCCAGCTCTCCAGATAGAGAGGCTGGGTGGAAATGTTTTATTTATAAAAATAATAATTAGTGAGTGTATGTGATGTGTGAGTGTATGTGTCTCTGTGAGTGATTGTATGAGTGTGTGTGCATGTGAGTGTATGAGTGTGTCTTTGTGAGTGTGTGTCAAATCAGTGAGAGTATGTTTGACAGACACACTAATAGTAACACAGACTCAATGACAGTTTGTATGTGTGTCAATGAATGAGTGTGTGTCAGATCAGTGAGTCTGTGTCTGTCAGTGACGTCTGTGTGTTTGTCATTGAGTGTGTGTGACTGTCAGTGTGTATACAGAGTGTAGCGTGGCGGAGCGGAGCGCGGTACAGGAGCTTCTGTTTCCTGTACCCGACCAGACTGACAGGAGGTACTCACTGAGACAGCACTGTCAGTCCGGCCGGGTACAGAAAACTGAAGCTCCTGTAGGGGATCTGCTTCGCTCGGCAACACTACAAGAGAGATAGGAGGCACAGCAGGAAGGGGAGTGTGACGACTAAGGGGGTGGGGTGTGCACCAAGGGGGTAGGGAGGTGAGGGGAGAGACACCTAGGGACAGTGAAAAGAGGGGGGAGGGCAGAAGAAAACTAAGGGACAGGGAAGGGAGGGGACCACTAATGGATGGGGAGGGGAGAGGGGCTGGTTAAGAGGCACATAGGTGAAGATGTTATTTTTGAGGGGGTGGGGGAAATGCATCTTTGCCTATGTACCCAAAACTCCTTGCACTGACCCCGGAAGCATGTGTGTAAGGGATATGTGCAGTATGTGTGTGCAAGGTCTGTCCAGAAAGTACCCAGCCATGTAATATGAAAAATAGAGACATTTATTTAAGAAGATACAATATACAATAAACACTGTACATAGGACAATGACGCGTCAGTTATCTTAAAAGTCGGTACCTTTGGACCTCACACAGTTCTCCCAGCGTCTCTTCCACTGTTCAAAACACTCTGCAAAATCATTTGTGGGAATCACCATCAACTGTTTTGTTGTATTTACCGGAATATCATTGATGGTCTGAAATCTTACTTATTGACTCTCCTCTGTTTATTTACTTTTTCTCTGGCTATTCTCAGCCAAACTACACCTTTCACTTTCAGGCACATCTTCTGCGACTCATGACACCCCACTCACTCTCACTCCCTATCCTTCTATAACATCAGTTGTTTTAAGTGTTAAATTCAGATTGATCAGTATTGCTTCAGACCTAAAGAAGAGAGGAAAACTCTTGAAAGCTTGTCTTTGAAATATTATGTTAGTCCAATAAAAAAGGTATCATTACATACTGCAATACTCAGGTATTTTGGCATTTTGTCTACTGGACTAATACGGCTAATCCAATCTACACCAATATAAATATATATACACACACGCACACACACATATACACACATACACATACGGTGCATATAGGGCCCGGTTTCAACAGGCCCCCAGGTGGTCTGGGCTTTTTACATCTGTAGGGGTTTTACTACCCCTCCTGATGGTAGCCTTAGGCAAATTAATGTTTTTTTGTTTTTTTACAGTAACAACAATAAGGATTCTGCATCCTCTGCCTGAAGAGGTGATTTTATTAGAGTCTGTATAGATGTTTAACAGCAACTTGATGAATACTTGTGAAAACATAATATTCAAAGATATAATTTTCAATATGTTGAGTAACAGCTTCTTCAAGGAGAGATCTGACTACCAGGCTGGGGTCGAGAATGCCTTTTTTTCTAGTTTGTTGCAAAATTGGAAAGTGCTTTAAACTGGGATTTATTGGTGATGTATGTTACAAGAATTATTTATTCACATTGTGTAAACGATGTTGAAACTCAAGAGTGTTTATTATCAACTTCAATCAGTTAAATACAAAAAATGCATTGCTAATAGAAAGCTTGTCAAGTTAAATCAGGAAATATTAAATACAAATTTAAAATAAAGGGAATTAATACAATTAAATATCTGACTATATAGTTTTGATTTATACCTGTGTATATAACTATTGTTATTTTTAATGTCTTACACAGTGAGTACTTAATTTGTGTTTACACATTATAAATTCATTATAGTTGTGCTTAATATAATAAGTTAGTGTACATTGTGTACATAATAAATGTATATTCTATTTAAGTTGTACAGTGGTTGCATAATGCTTCATTTAGTTTTCTTATAATTGCTGAATTTAATTATTTGATAAAACCAACACAATGAATCATGCTATAAATAAAGAAGCAATCATTTATTGAAATATAGGTATGCATTATTCATTATAACAAGGGTTTGTGCTACTTAACCCCTTAAGGACCAAACTTCTGGAATAAAAGGGAATCATGACATGTTACACATGTCATGGGTCCTTAAGGGGTTAAATACATTTTGCAAAGAAATAACAATTATTTCTTCCTAAAACAATCATGTGAATCCATAGAAACATAGAAACATAGAAACATAGAATGTGACGGCAGATAAGAACCATTCGGCCCATCTAGTCTGCCCAGTTTTCTAAATACTTTCATAAGTCCCTGGCCTTATCTTATAGTATTGTCAGTGCATGTCCACTATTGTAACTAAGCACTAGTTTTCCAATAGTTTTACAAATAAGGAAGACGTCTTTAGCTGTATACCAGTAATAAAAGTTGTTTAGGTATACTTAGATTTTTGTGAATTCTAACTGCCAATCTATAGAGCACAGGTAAATTCAGAGGAAATGACTAGGCTGGGTGCTCCCCACTATTGTCAATCCGTTGGGTATAAATGATATACAACATCACATGATTCTGCATCAATAAATGATGCAAGGTTAAAATGAATAGTTATGATGGCAGCATGAACATTTGACTCATGTTGCAATGTACTTACTGCATGGATGGTCACATCCTTAAAAATGTAATGGTATGTGTCAATATTTAGCTTGCATGAATGGAAAAGGAGTTGGAGATGTGTGTGTGGTTGGTGTGAATAAAGAAACTGAATAGGCAGCATGCTCAGTGATTCTGCAAAAACTTTTTTCTGTCTGCAGTTTCTGTATATGACTTAATTTTGTGCATATGCTGTGGATATGATTGAGCAGAAGTTGATTTTGTTGTGAGATTGAAAAGTAGGTGGAAATGAAGTGCCACAATGGCATGGTGCCAACAGATTATTTGTATTGTCTCCCATCCTCTTGTTATGTCAATCTTTTCATTAATATCCCAAATGCCACAATAATAGGCTATTACAATCTGCATCTGAAGGCCTACAAAGCCTTTAGTGGTCAAATTCCATTAATTGATACTTTGTAGGTACTTCTGGAGTATATAGTCAGAATTAGCAAGTATAATCTATGAAACAAATGGACACTAAACTTGTGCAAACATTTGCTTGGAGCAATTCATCCAAGCCAAATTCATGTTAATCTACTTCAGAATGAATCAATCCACCTATTAAGTCTTATTCAATGAATAAGACTTCCCAAGTAAATCCTGGATGGATCAATTTCTTCAGGTGTTTAATAGGAACTTGGTTTCGATGGATGGCTCCAAACATATTTTTGCACAAGTGTAATAGACACTACTCTGAAAACAATACAAAATCTGGAATGGATTCTGATAGCTTGCTAAGTGACTACATTCATGCTTTTTGTGTTTGTTTGTTTGTTTGTTTGTTTTTTTTTAAATTAAGTTTTATGCACTTTAATGAGTGTACTGTGTAAATTGTAGATTATGCTAGCTTTAGTGTACCTATAATCTTAATTTTATTAATGACAGGAGGCGAGTATTTGCTTAAGTCTCTCTTTACTAGAACTCCACAGCAGCACAGAAAACAACCAATCAGAAAAAAGTTAGGTACTATAAAACTCCCCTCCCCATGCATCATTTCCTCTTTCAAGCTGCGACAAAACAGAATAAAAGGCAGAGAACATCATGGGGAAGAAACAAAGTCCTAGATACGATGAATACAATGATGTCCACCATCCGAGAAGAACTGCCAAACCAGATAGTGTTGATGGACTGTAAACTGAAACGAGAGAAAAACAGAATCGAACAGGTTGATTATCCAATGAAATGTACTCTGAATAAACATGTAGGTACCCAAAGTAGCAACCAAATTAACCTAATATGTAAATATCCCAACCCTACTTATGGAAAAAAACAGACATAAGGAACAAGCGACAGGTAGCAGAGACAACAAACAGAGTTGTATACTTACCTGATAATCTAAACCGTAACATTAAACAAGGGAGGGACAAGAATGGGTGGGAAATACTCGCCTCCTGTCATTAATAAAATTAAGATTATAGGTACACTAAAGCTAGCATAATCTACAATTTTATAACATGACAGGAGGCTTCGTATTTGCTGTTTCAACGCTCAGTTCACCAATCCAACGCTGTTTGTGTCGCTGGTAATTATTCCAGGAAATCTCAGAGTAATCCTAATCGGACATTCCAAATACGATGAATGACAGCCGACGGGTCAAAGAAGATGTCAACCGACGAAGTATCTCAAATACGGAAAAAAGCACCCTCCGCCGGTAAATCCATTGTACGTGGTGTAGCAACCTGTTTCCTAGAAGTCGGTCCATGAGCTGGTAATCTGACCTATTAGCTACCTTCCTGTAGTAGTATAACTTCGAAATCCGATCTAGGACTTAGGGTCGCGAGAAGAAAACTGACACCAAGTCACAACTCATGATCCGTAAGGCGGTTCCTCCGATCGTGCCAGGGCCATTCGGCGATGCGGCCTTGCAGGGAGATCTCCAATCTCCAGGAACGCACCGAAGACCACCACCAAAATCGCAATAGTAACCGAGGAGGAACTTTTCGTACCTTCCTGTCCTACCCGGTGGGGTGTCTCAACCAAGCATAAATTCATAATGCAGGCGAGAGTGTGGCCAAACCAGCCGTATACTAAGTGATTCCAACATCCCAAACGGGCTTGGTAAACTTCGGACGTCGTAGAGAAAAGGCTCCAAAGGACGTCCATTCAGGGTTCCGAACTGAACTTGAGTGGAGGAACGGTGGTCGACTATTCTGGGGATAGGGAATCCCGGAAATCTTCAAAGGAATGGGAAGTGCAAACAGGAACGCAGATTCCCATCCAGAAATGCCCCCGTCCAAGAGTGAAAGATGTCTGTGTAGGAGTCGGGGTATACCAGGTACCACCATAAGGTCTCGTAGGTCTCCTCGACGATAGTTGAAAAGTAGGGAAGCGCGAATCCAACAAAAACGGCTCCTGTGAGGAATAACTAGAGTATAGACGGGGGTCCTCCATCTCCGAACCCTGATCACCAGGATTCTTATTCGAGAAGCCGGGGCAGTCCTGCCAACTTATCCCAAGATCTGATGACCGTGAAGGTCAAGACAAACCGGGTTATCCGGTCTTACCATGTGAACATACGTACGATTTTTACCCTCAGAGCGGGTAATGGGCCCTCCTAATCCTGTTATCCGAGTTGGGCAGAGCCCGTTTGCTCCATGAAGGTCCCCGTATCTCCTGCCACTCAATTATGGGAGAAACTGCCTGAGCAGTTGTTCACAATGGACTGGATATCCAAAAACAGAAAGCAATCCTCTGTTTTTTTATGGTGCAGAATATTCCCAAAACCTGCACTCACATAATACCTGAGTTCCATCCGATAGCCGTACCATCTCCAGGAGTGTGTATAAATAAGAGGGAGTCACCCCTCGTTATACCTCTGTGAGAATATCCCTCCATTACAGTAGATAGACTAGAGGAATCCAGTCTAAATATGGATATCTCACATGGCCAGGCAGTCCTCTATATCGAAATCAGGAGCACGGACGTCAGATCTACTGGAATGCAGGAGGGACGCCCCTCCATGTAGTCATCGACCTCTGGCACAGGTACAAGTCTGTGTGCTGAACAAATGGATGGCACCGTAGAGCGTCGAGTGTATGAGAGAGCCGCGCTCTCTACTAATGTGATCAAATAACGTGCCAACGTCCAGCTGATAGCCTGAGCGGGCCGCACCCGTAAATAACCAAACAGTAGAGTCTGCATCCGTGACCGTTCCTCTCTATGAAAATGTTTTCTCCAAACATGACCCCTGTATCCAGCTCAGTCTCTGGCTGAGGTTGAGGGAGGGCTGCGCCCTCCAATAACAAATCAGTGTCCGGTTCCGTATCTGAGAGGGTTCGCTCTCTGCTCCAGAAGATAAAATATTCTCGGATCGAAGAGATGGAGGGCCGTACCCTCCTGTGATCCAAGCTAGAGTCCCTAGAGACTCAGGGTGACCAACTATAGGGTACACCAAATACGAGTATCAGCATAAGGCTGAGGGAAATCTAAGGGAAAAACACTGGAAAAACTATCAACTGACCGTCCAGATCCCGTGCGCGCGCGCGGGGTCCAGGCGGACCGTTGGTAGTCTGGGGAAAGCTGGAGACGTTCTCCGCAATCCACGAGTACCCAGGAGGTCGGAGGAGGTCGAGTCCGGCCTCTCGACGACCCGAGCGAAAGGAAAAAGAAGTCACGAAAACAAAAAAGACAACAAAAACGTAGATACGAGAAAAAAACGCAAATTCTATCTCAGCTAGAAGGCAAAAAGGCAGGCCAGAAGGCAAGACAAGTAAGCCCCACTGAACAGGGCCAGGAGCTAACCTCGCGCAGGGATAACTACCGATAGCTATCCGGATACCGGGAGGCAGATACGAAGTTAGTTGATAAAGACAAGGAAAAAAACACTGCGTTCTCCTGTAGGTGTCTGAGTACCGGTCCTTGCCTGTGCAAAGTTCTCCTTGGAGATGTGCCGTCGCCGGATTGGCGCAATCCGCGGATGTGTGTCCGGGATCTTCATAGGAAAAAACTTGCCCTTCAGGTCTGAGGTTTAGGGCCTTCACCCTACCTGTCATATCCAGATGGCCGTATATTGGTGTCCTCTTGGATAGTATGGCAATGGTGCCTGTCCGGACACCTGCCTATTTCCATGTCACTGGTGGGCACTGGTTTCTCCTCAGTGGTATTCCCCCAGGCCTGCGGCCAAAAGGGATAGAGCAGGCCCAGCGGGCCAACTAATGGACACAGAGTAGTTGGCCAAGGAAATAGGCACCGACATAGTAGGCCATAGAAATAGGCACCGACATAGGAGGCCAATAATTGGGGCACCGGCATAGCCGGCCGTACTTATGGGCACAGAGGCCGTACTTATGGGCACAGACCTAGCAGGTCGTTCTTATGGGCACAGACATAGCAGGCCGTTCTTATGGGCACAGACATAGCAGGCCATTCTTATGGGCACAGACATAGTAGGCCGTTCTTATGGGCACAGATATAGTAGGCCGTTCTTATGGGCACAGACATAGTAGGCCGTTCTTATGGGTATAGACATAGCAGGCCATTCTCATGGGCACCGACATAGCAGGCCGTTCTTGTGGGCACAGACATAGCAGGCCATTCTTGTGGGGCACAGACATAGCAGGCCATTCTTATGGGCACAGACATAGCAGGCCAATCTTATGGGCACAGACAAAGCAGGCCAATCTTATGGGCACAGACAAAGCAGGCCAATCTTATGGGCACAGACATAGCAGGCCAATCAATGGGGCACAGACATAGCAGGCCAATCAATGGGCTGAGTGATACCAATATTATTAATAACATGCATTTATATACAGCGTCTTCCAATTCCGTAGCGCTTTACGGTGGGTATCGAATGAGTAACGAGGACCTCTGAGTTCGGGTAGAGGTCTCCAAAATTGTAGATCCTCAGGGCATCTTGTGACATAGGGCCCTTAGGCAATCAACCCTTTAGGCAGCGTAATGCTGTCTGAGTAACTTGAGCCGGGACTGGCAGTCCCTAAATGCCCAGCAGGCAAACAGCGGTATCCCAGCTGTATTGGTATAAGCGGAAGTTGTCACAGTGATTACCATGTCCCTGAAAGTAAGATACATAGAGCGATACTCACCTTAAACTGTGAATTGGTATGCACAAGCTCACACAGAACTGTTTGATGACTCAATCGTAAATATAGATACCATCATCATCATCTCTGAAAATATTGAATAGAATCAGTGTAGACTGGTATTCCAGATCCAGGTCTGTTAACACTATATGTATGCCATGGGCAGTGAGTTCATACCAGAGTAGTCTCCTCAGAGACCCCATAGCTGGACCCGAAAGGTTATATACTGCGAGGCACACTAATCCAAGCTCACAATACCTGTAACTCACAGGAAACCGCGATATACACTGTCAGCAAAACTACAATATCCTGAGATATACAGAGCAGTCAAACTCACCGCAATATGTGATATACACTGTCCGTAAAAGCACGCAGCAATCTGCGATATACACTGTCGGTAAAAAACACCCAGCAATCTGAGATATACACTGTCAGAAAACACCTAGTAATCTGACATACACTGACAGAAAAACCTATAATAATCTCACATACCCAGTCAGAAAAACACACAGTAGTCACATATATACTGTCAGAAAACACTTAATAATCTCATATACCCAGTCATAAAAACACACAGAAATCTCGTATACACAGTCAGAAAAACACCTAGCAACCTCATATACACAGTGAGAAAAACACATAATAATCTGATAAACATAATCAGAAAAACACACAGCTATCATATATACACTGTCAGAAAAACACATAGTAATCTGATATATATAGTCAGAAAAACACACAGCTATCTCATATACACTGTCAGACAAACACATAGTAATCTGATATACACTGTCAGACAAACACATAGAAATCTCACATACACTGATAGAAAAACGCATAGTAATCTCATATACACTGTGAGAAAAACGCATAGCAATCTCATATACACTGTGAGACAAATACACAGCCAGAAAATAAGAACTGTCATAGAAAATCAGAAGTCTGACCTATAAAAAGCCCTAAAGCTCACAGCAAGCTGTGAGATCAACACTAAATAACTATAGTGATATATGTGGAATGTGGAAAAACTGCTGAGACCCGCCGGGGAATCTCAGCAGGGCAACAAACGCAGAGATCCGACCGTGGAAGGAGGAGGGGCCGTGAGCAGGCACCCCTTTCTCCAGCCGGTCGGATCCACGAGGCTGAGGGAAAACCCGGCCGCGGCGAGGCGGCCACGTGCGTGAGCAGACCCGGTCGCGGGGTGCTCGCGTCTGACCGCGAGGAACCCCGGGCGCCGGCAGTCTCACACCAGAGCTCGGGGAGTCAGAGGAGGCAGACAAACGGCTAGTCTCCTGACACCCCGAGCAGAGCGCCCGCATCCCCACAGGGGAGGGAAACTAGTAGAATGGCGCCAGGGAGTGGAGAGGAGGGCAAAACAAACAACAGGGATCCCCAGGGGCTCCCCCGATACCACAAACATCCCCAATGACACAGGGGAAACGAGCAAAAAAACATGCAGAAATCATGAAGCAGAAATAAAAGCAAAAACGGAAAATAATATAAAAACAATATGTATATCAATAAAATATGGATTCAAAATAATTATATGACCAAAAAATGTACATAACATAGGTATAACTAAATGCTATAACATAAAAATATATATATGAAAGTACAATATATATATAAGCAAAACAACATGACTAAAATAACAAATATACACCCTAAATAAATCATAATAAACCCAAAGCCACCAACTAATATTAGCAGGAGGCAGAGGTACTCTGACCTGTACTGGTGCGGAGCAGCAAAGAAAGAGGAAATGATGCATGGGGAGGGGAGTTTTATAGTACCTAACTTTTTTCTGATTGGTTGTTTTCTGTGCTGCTGTGGAGTTCTAGTAAAGAGAGACTTAAGCAAATACGAAGCCTCCTGTCATGTTATAAAATTAAGTTTATGCATAGCACAGTTTGTGTGGTTTGCATGCTATCCAGAAAAAACAACTTTACTTCATTTCTTATTCTTTTTAAGCCTAGAAAATATGCAGCCGTTGACTTCATTTTACTGTTATTTTCAGCTGATGTTCTTACAATCTTCTAAACTTGCTCGTCTTGATAAGCTGCTAATTTATGTCAGAGTGGTAAATTGTTGTGACTATTATTTTTAATTTGAAAACTGTTTGACATTTCCCATTGGTTGAAATATTGTCAAAGACAAGTTTATTTTCTGAACTAGAACTGGTAATTTATACAGCACTCGGAATAGAATTTCACTTTGATGCTCCGAAAGCAGGAATCAAACCAAGTGACAAAAAGTTGATATCTGTCTTTACTTTTTTATTTACCTGTTTTTAAATACTGACATGGTAACTCTATAGATTGTCATATAACCTTAGCAGGTTAATGTAAAATATGTATATTGTCCAACTAAAAGTAATCAACCAAATCAGTTGTACCATTCTTAAGAAATTTGGGGAAGAAGTACATATTTTCTCTCACATATGGTCACCCAGTGAGTTATGTTGTGTCTGGATGGGTATGTGGATAGATGATGAGGAACATGTCAGACACTAGGGATTTTTAGATATACTACAAATACAGCTTTAATGGGGGTCAGGTGTCCTGGTAAACAAAGAGGTAAGTGAGAAAACTAAATCACATGCTGAAGGTGGTTTAAGCATGGGATTTAGTTTTATCACTTATCTCTTTGTTTTATCATTACACCTGACCCCAATTTGGGTACACAAGCAACTGTTCTACAGAAATTTCTTATAGTGATTATAGCAGAGAAGAAGATATCAAGCTTCACATTTGAATATGTAGTTGTTTGGTGGTTGATATACTAAGTGGGATAGTGCCAATTAAATATATAATTTGATAATTGCTAAGTGGAATCCAATTATCCAAGAGAATATAGCTAAGATGCGGAGTATGACCCAAACAGTGTACTGTGTATACAACACCGTAAAATGGTATTTAAAAGCTGCTACACACTTTAATGAGTATCTCTCTCACCCACTACAAAATAACATGACCAAACAAACAAAGATAACAAGGTCTGAGAATAAACACAAACCTTTGCTAACTACATGAGTGGAAGGCTACATAATAATAGAAAATAAGGGGTATATACTTACCCCAAATATATTTTGGACTCAAATGATGAATAGACATATAAAGAGAAATAAAGAAAATAAAGAACGGACAGAAAGCTGATTTTTCTATGATGGACAAGAAGTCTGCCCAATCATGTGGGCTCCATCTCCTGTCCAAACATGAAAAAGGATGATGATGATGATGATGATGATGATGATGATGATGACTGATGTCCCGGGACTGTCCCTAAATGTTGATTTTACTCACAGATCAATAAATGTCCAAATGATGGAAAAAGGTGAAACATTGAAAAATCTATATTTCCAAGCAATCTTATTTTAGACACTCTGACTGCAGCTATGGAGGAAGATGTGGCAGACCTCTCCAAAGTGACCAGAGTGTCACCAACAAAGACTCCCTTTACCCTTAGTGATTAGCCCACAAACGATTATAGCCATCCCCTAATCATTAGCTGAAGCTTGAAGTAAGGATAAAACAAGCACACTTTGTTGCAGTGACTGTCACCTGGGGGTCACAGAGAGAACAAAATAATTTCACAATACTTGGTGTCTGTACCTAACAAGTTATTGGCCAGACATCTCAGCGCCAAAAAATAATACAACCCAATAACATAAGTTACCATACCCCACCCCAAATTGATGTCACAATCAGACAGCTCTCCCCTGGACAGATGTTAAGTCCAAAAAGTGCTCAGATCGGAGGTGCTTAGCCTTAATAGTTTGAAAGATAAGTTTTGACTGGGGCATGAGCTTTCCTCCAATCTGGCTTAGAGTTCAAGAGTGCTGGGTGGGGGTCACTTTCAATGTCTGCATATGGAGTCAGTACATGATGCTCCCTCAAGTCCTTCATTCAATGCCTTATCACCTCCTCTATTGTCCCTCCAAAAAATTATTTGCTTGGCGGTTCTGGGCCACGTTTGACAAGACTGCTGTGACTCTGCAATCAAATCTAGAGGTTTAGTATGTTTGCAGGTTGCTTCCAGTCAGACACAGCCTGTCTCTATGGTCCCCTGGGCCTCTGCATAGGAGCAGTAGGCTGGGAGACATGGTCCTTTTAGGAGAAGGTGGGGGCTAGGAGTTATGAGTGAATGGGTAGTCTGTTACAGTAGACACAGGCTAGAAGACAGTGATTTTAATTGTTTGTGCCCTATATAATGCCAAGTCTGCAAATCACTTGTTTTGCTATTTGGTACAGCATAATTTATAATATTCAGAGAATATGGATTCTGGTATACTTACATGGACATTGAGAAGTAAACAGGATCAATTCTTATCTACAGTTTCTTGCCTTCGATATATTTGTAGAGATTTAGAACAAGAGTGATGATTAAATAAATATCCAGCTGGACTTTGCAATATAAGATCCTCAAACCCACAGGTGCAATGCAGTTGTTTGCATGTAAACATTCAGATTATTTTTTGCTAGCCAGCAAAGAACCAAAGTCTGAGGTCTCACAAAAAGCTAACTTCAATATTAAAATGTGATTAAATATACTGGAACCATGCACGATCTACATATGTACCCTAGAATTTGGGTCAACTGTATACTTGATTGATATAGGGGTAAAATGGATCATATATTTCCACTAATGTAATATGATTTTTGGTAAAGGCAAATGTATGTATCAATTATTCATACAGCTTAGATGGATAATTGATATATTTATATATTATATAATATATGTAAAAACAACCTGTTTTTGGTTAAATAGCATATATATATATATATATATATATATATATATATATATATATATATATATATATATATATATATATAAAACTAAGGAAGTTTGTTTAAAATAATTCTAAACTCTCATCAGTATAGGTGAATTAAAAGTCAATTCATTTATTCAATCAGGTCATCAATGATTTAATTAAGGTCCTCATACCTAGGGAAATAGTGCCATCTACTGATGAAAGTCCCTAAGGGCCACATTAATAATTTAATAGTTAAGATACACCCATAACCAATCAAAAGCTAGATTTGGATCCCAGGCACAGCCCATTTACAAACAAGGGGTAGGGACTGATAATGAGGTAATCACGGTTAAATAGGAAGAAGAATTGAATAAATAAAAAAAAAAACCCTGATCAAAAAGACCATCCTAAATATCATCAAAATATGATCCTGTAGGAGGCTGACTGAGGGCCATAGAGCATAGTTACAGTCTAGAGCAGCCAGAGGAGAATCCCAAATGTAATTCATTCATCATAAACTTTTGGTAATGTATAAAGGCTTCTCTCTATCTTGTTTTTTTTTTTTATTAACTTGATTATTAAATGCCCTATATGTCTTTATTGTGAACTGATCCCATCCTATTGATAGAACAGTTATATCTCATTCTACCTGCAGTCTAAGTCAGATATAACGTATTAAGTTGGAACATCTTGGATTCCTTCTTTATATGTATATCAGTTCTATAGCTATATACTAAGGCTATTAGAAACATTATATACATATTTCGGGTTATTGTAATTAAACTGATTAGTATATACTTGGCAGGAATGGTTGATATTATATTTTGATTAATAAACTGGAAGTTGATATCTCTGTTTATTGTATATCACTGATAAGGTAGTGAATGCAAGAAAAGGAGTAGTTTTTAATCCCTAAAGAGTAAGGGAATTAACCTGTTGATTTGAAATTCTGTATTGTAGAGCAAATGTATTATTTTTTATTTTTTTTTGCTTTGAATGTTATTGTGTATATTATTAAACTTAGATATATTTTAAGCAAAGTTCCTTTATTGTGCCATGTGCCGTTCATAAGTGTCTATATCACCGCTTAAAACAAAAGAACTGCAGAGTCCCTGAAAGCTGCATGTGTATGTGAATACAACCAGATATTATTATACCTATATAACATGAATATAAAACCTCAGATTACACAACATATTTATTGGAGGCATGGCTGAGATTTATTTAACCATTACTCTTGTTCCAAGTCTCTATAAATATATTAAAAGGAAGAAACTATGGATAAGAATTTTTCCTGTTTACTTTTCAGGGTCGCTAAACAAAAAGCTAGTTTGACCTTTGTTTAGTGAAGCTAAAACAGTGTTACTAAATGTCCATGCAAGTATACCAGCATCCAAATTGTTCTCTGAATATTTTAAATTATGTTGATTTTTTTCCTCCTCCGCAAATCATCCGTGTTGGATATATCCTGATGTGGGGATTTTATTACTACACACTGTTTCACTTAGAGCTGGCCAATAGCTCCTCCACGTGTGAATGCAAGATTCACTTAATTATACTGTGTGTTTTTGTACTCACTTGAATATTATACACTGTTGGTTCTCTTTTCTCTTGCTTTTTATGTATTGTTAACCTGTCCTGCCATAAAAAGAACTACATAACCAAGTTACGCTTGAAAAATGTGGACTATTATTTGGACTTTTTCAATTTTCTGTGGACAATTGGTGCATCTTGTACCAATGTGTTCTTGATATACCATAAAAGTAATCTTGCCTAGATCCTTCTACCAGTGCCTTCAGCATGTGATCTGTTCCACGATAATGAAGCCTACATATTTCAACAAGATTGCAGCCCTTGTCATTCTGCTGCTGTGTGAAAAAAAGTGGTTTCAGGAAAATCATATTACACAGCTAGAATGGCCAGGTAATACCCTTTACATGAATCCAACAGAAAAACTCTGGTACTGATTAAAGAAACGTGTTAGTCAGAACTGCAACCATCAAAAGAAAATATATTTGATAGAAGCAAAAATATATATTCTTGGTTTTTATAACACCTGGTGAACTAAAACACTTGGTTCACTCCATGGGTCACTGATGTAATGCTGTAATTGCAAATGTTTCGCAACTCAGTATTAACAGAAATTATGAGAAGTTATGATACACACCTTACTATAGTTTTCTTTGCATAAACATGGCATCCTGTGTATAATGCAAATAAAGTGTATTGCATTCATTCTACATTCTTATATTTCTAATGTTAGCTTAATTTTTAAAGATGTTATGACCCATAAAACCTCAGGAATAAAACTTGTCCAAAGGTTTTTCCCCAATTTTTTCCAGCATTAAATGTCAATAATTTAATTTTGATAGAATTTGCATTTCAAAAATGCCTGCAGCTGTTCTTGCATTGGTGCCCAACAAAAGCTATTTTTTTTTTAGCTTTTTTGGCATGTCCAAATCTTTTACTGAATCTTTTTCCATGGATGGTGTTTATATGAGCCGAACAATCACAAGGATGAGCGTTAGATGTCCTGAGCAAAGTTTACATTTCAGGATGGCTGAACCAAAAAAAAAGTGCTACATTTATGCATTCAGCCCGCAATACATATTTCAGTGGACAAGTTGTACTCCAGAACAAATTCATTTGATACCCCTGGTTTAAAAATATATACTTTAAAATGTCTAAAAACAATAAATTCAGAAAAATAAAGGCAAAAAGATAATAATTTTTTCTCATCATTAGTCTTAAAACGTTTAGCTACCATTGACCACTTCCGTGAGTTGAAGTGGTCATGGTGGCTGCAGCCTGTAGATGAACATACAGAATGTAACACTACTACTGCTGGTGGTATAACTCCACCTTGCAGCATCATTGGGTTGTCATTAGCTAGCCGGGGCGGAGTTCTGAATTAGCTAATATTAATTCTATGCAAATTATCATGCACATATGTTCATTCATTGGCTGAGAGTAGTCAGTTGACACTAAGCCAATTCATTAGTGATAGGATCATCTGACTTCCATAGAAGCCAGATATCACAAATTTGCCAACAAAAGAGACCAGGAGTCTGGTCAGATACATGTAAGAGGGTAAATCAATGCAAAGTAATTTTCCACATAAAAAGGAAACAGGACTAGGATACACCACTAATCAACTAAAGTGGGCTTGAGTTTGAGTAGTTTGAGTAACATTTTAATGGTGCCCATCAGGAGCCATAACCAATCAAAATCCTATCCTTCTGGTCTATAACGCCTTTACTGTTGGATATAATAAACCCAGCATTGCAAGGTTCGAGACTATAAAGCAATACATTGTATTGTTGAAGCCTGGAGAAATAAAATAGCATCCATTGATTGTATTATAGGATGTCTTCTGTAGTTTTATTAAGTATTTTAACCAATTGTCTCAGCAATATATTTTGGAGAGAAAACGTATAACATATGCAGTCAAGAAAAATCTTACTTTATATTCCATTCTGGGACAATTCAATATCAGTTTAACTAAGGTCACTAAAAATCGATTTGTTCCGTGCAGGTTATCTATTTTCTGGATGCATTTTGTGTCTGGTTTAAAATCAGTTCTTTTTGAATCGGAACACAATACAAAGTATAGGATCTGGAAAATGTACAAAGCAATAATTGTAAATTAAATAGGGAATTGTTGCATCCAGCAGGATGCACATGCACAAATTATATTTCACTTGCTTTTATAATTCAAAGTACTTCCTGACAAAGCTAGCAGCCAGTGGACATTTTTTTTATTTATTTTTTTAAACTAAATGGTGCAAGAATTACACAAGTGGTGGCTGTTCAGCAATTACAAGCCAGCTGCAATATTAAAGTGAATGGGAGTCAATATGATCACCATGTTAGAGTAAGGAAGGTATAAAACCTCCCTTAAGCTGTCACCCATTATATAACAATTGAGGGCATGCTCATTAGCTAGTAAGATCCCTACTACATAGGAATGCCCAACTGCCATTCAAGCATATGTGTAAATGCATATTTGTATGTGTATGTATGTATGTGCCTGTGTTTTTTATCCACTTGAAAAAGCCTCAAAAGGGTGAAACACATTGTGGTTTTATTCTATATTTGTCTAATAAAGTATTTTTGGCAACGCTCTGATTGGATCTCGCGAGATCCATGGTCTGCAGCTCTGCGGAGCTGCAGACTGGAAATGAGGGCCACCGGACCACCAGGGACCTCACTGGACCACACAACTGGACCACCAAGGTAATTTTTTGTCACCCCCCTCACAATCACCCCCTCCCTCTCATCCTCACCCCCCTCCCTAAGCTCCCTCTCACTTCACCCCCACACCATCACCCACCCCCGCTCCCTCTCACAATCACCCCCTCCCTCTCACAATCACCCCCTCTCACTATGACCCCCTCCCTCTCATCCTCACCCCCCTCCCTGAACTCCCTCTCACTTCACCCCCCCACCATCACCCACCCCCCTCTCACAATCACCCCCCCTCCCTCTCCTCATCACCCCCTCCCTCTCCTCATCACCCTCCCTCTCACAAACACCCCCTCCCTCTCATCCTCACCCCCCTCCTGAGCTCCCTCTCACTTCACCCCCCACCATCACCCCTTCCCTCACACCATTATCCACTATACAAGCACACACACTGCATTCACTATACAAACACGTACCCATGTATGTCTGTGTATCTGTATATGTATGTGTGTTGGTATATGTGTATCTGTATGTGTCAGTGTGTGTCTTTGTATCTGTTTGTGTGTCTGTGTTTGTATCAATGTGTCCAGGGACGGACTGACTGCTATTTGGGCCCCCGGGCAAAATTAGGTCCTGGGCCCTTTGAAAGCTAATATATATGTATTTGATTAATTTTAAATATAACTTTCATATAATGTTATGTATTACTTTTGATGCATATGATTATCAATGCATGTTTGCATTGAGCATTTAAAATCATTGTGAATGGTCGTTTCTGTTTATTGTGCCAGTATGAATGCATGTGTGTTTGTAGAATATCAATAGGTGTGAAGTCAAGGATATATTTGAGTTTAGAGAAAAACTGTGTGTAAATGGAGGGATGAATTATGTCTACTGCAAGAATATTTATGTAGTCTCAAAGTACAATTGTATGATTCAAAGTATGTATTTGTGTAATGCTGATATATGTGAAACCCAGAGAGTATAAAATGCAGGAGCATGTAGTGTTTGTGTATGAAAACAGGAAGTTTATTAGAATGTAAAACATATCTGTGAATTCAAGGGTTTATTTATAACAAGCATGTCAAACTGAAAGGCTAGCAAGGAACAAATAAACAAGGTTTAAGTTTAAGTGGGCCGCTAAAAAACAAAAATTTACATTTTCATAGAAACGTAGGTTTATTTTGAAAAGTACACTATTAAAAAACAAACAGCGATCCCCTCTACTAAATCCCAGTCCCCCTTGTCTACTAAATCTTAGTCCCCCCTCGTCTACTAAATCGTAATCCCCCCTCATCTACTAAATCTTAGTCTCCCCTTGTCTACTAAATCTTAGTCCCCGCTCATCTACTAAATCCCAGTCCCCCCTTAGCTACTAAATCCCAGTCTCCCCTTGTCTACTAAATCCCAGTCTCCCCTTGTCTACTAAATCCCAGTCTTCCCTTGTCTACTAAATCCCAGTCTTCCCTTGTCTACTGAATCCCAGTCTCCCCTTGTCTACTAAATCCCAGTCTTCCCTTGTCTACTAAATCCCAGTCCCCCTTTGTCTACTAAATCCCAGTCCCCCTTTGTCTACTAAATCCCAGTCCCCCTTTGTCTACTAAATCCCAGTTCCCCTTTGTCTACTAAATCCTAGTCCCTCCGTCTACCCCTGCCCCTGTTCTCACTCAATCTCACTGAGACACACTCACTGACAGACAGACATACACACACACACACAGACACACACAGACACACACAGAATCACTCAAACACACACATGCACTCACAGACACACGCATTCACTGACAGACACACACTAACTGACAAACAGGCTCCCTCAGAGACAGCCATTCTCACTCACAGACACACACAATCACTCAGACACACAGGCTTCCTCACAGACACACACTGACATACACACATACACAGACAGACTCACTGACAGAGACACACACACAAACATCCATATATACACACACACAGACAGTCATATATACATCAATACACACACACACAGACAGCCAGCCATGCACACAGACAGCCATATACACATACACACAGACAGCCATGCACACGCACAGACAGGAATATAGACAGCCACACACAAACAGGCAGCCATACACACACACAGACAGCCATACACACACAGACAGCCATACACCCATACACACATTTCCCCCCAACACTTTTTTTATTATTATTTTAATTAAAATTTACCCAGCCTCCCTAACTTTGGGAGAGCTGGGTGGATTTCTTACCTGGTGTCTAGTGGGACTTCTGGGCAGGTGTACATTCAGGCAGGCAGTGGGGGGCAAACAGGCAGCAAGGGAGCATTGATATTGAGCTCTCCCTGCTCAGCTCCCTCGCGCGCCGCAGAGTGATGCCGGAGCTGGAATGTGACGTCACATACCGGCTCCCGGCGTCACTGCGGGAAGCTGAGCAGGGAGAGCTTACACTCAGCACAACCTCGCCGCGGGCTGCAAACATATTAGTTGTGGGCCGCATGCGGCTCGCCAAGTTTGACATCCATGATTTATAAGGAATTATAATGGATGCAGGGGTATATTAGTATTCAAATTAGTTGTGTGAATGCAGGAGTATATTTGTATGAAGTGTCAGTGTGCCTAAGAGTGAGTGTACTTGTGTGTAGTGTTTGTGTCTATGTATATGTAGGGATCTAAAATGTATTTGTGTGGAAGGAGCTGTGTGTGTAAATTAAGTGGATTGTTGGTGTGTGAATGTTTGTGTGTATTAATGTTCAGAATGTTCTTGTATTTATTTGAGCAGTCAGTATCAGTGTGTGACTGTAGTACTCTATTTGTGAGGAGTGTCAGTATGTGTGTGAATGCAAAACGATATGCCTGTAGATTATTAGTCTGTAAAAACAAATAAGCAGTGTGTCACCATGTGCATGACTTCAGTGGTGTGTTTGCATGCAATTTATTTCTTTTGAATATGATTTTATTTTCATTATGTGTCTCTGACTATCTTCCCTAATGTGTGATCTGTCTCTCCTCTCTTTTTTCTGTCACCTTACACTCATCCCAATTGTACACCCACAGACCCACATTTCTCTCTCCTACCTCACCCTATTTACACCCACAGACCCACATATCTATGTCCCACCTCATCCTATTTACACCCCCAAACCCACATTTCTCTCTCCTACCTCACCCTATTCACACCCACAGACCCACATATCTATGTCCCACCTCACCCTATTTACACCCACAGACCCACATATCTATGTCCCACCTCACCCAACCCACCTTTTGTGTCTGTATCCTCCTGGCTGCATTCAATCAGCTCTCTCTCTGTCTCTCAGGTGCTGCTCCTCTTGTAGCTGTGTTAAGGCTGCTCTGCATGTGTGGAATGAGAGCAGAGGATGTGATGTCACATGCTTTCCCCTCCTCTAGCTCCACACAGAGGGCCTGCACAGCGCTGGGAGAGTGAGGAGCCCTGAGAGGGGGAACATGCGTGCTGCCAGGTCTCACACTGCGGAGGTAGTTGGGAGGTGATATTGTAATAGTTGCAGACCCCCCACAGGCAGGGGCCCGCAACTATTGCTGGAATAAAGCACAAGAACTAATGCTGGGCCAGATGGGAGATCCAAGGACCTGTCTATGCATCCAGGCCCCTGACTGCCACGGGCCCTCGGTCAGTGACCGATGTGCCCGAGTGGTCAGTCCGCCCCTGAATATGTCTGTATGTGTGTGTCTCTATATGTATGTGTGTCTGTGCCTGTGTCTCTCTCTGTATGTGTGTGTGTTTTTATCTATATGTGTGTATCTGTGTCTATCTGTATGTGCCAGTGTTTGTCTGTGTATGACTGTTTCTATGTAACTGCATTTGTGTACCTATGTGTCTGTGTATGTGTGCCAGTGTGTGTATATGTATGTATGTATATGTGCATACATCTCAGCATTTCGCCTACACTACACACAAATACAACCCTGCATCCAAATGTCAACCCTACATAAAAGCACACCACCATATTCAAAAACCACACTACAGAAAAATGCACTCCTGCATTCAAATGCCAATACGTGCAAACACACCCGTAAATTCACTCACACATACTCCATGCAAAAACATGCTTACATTCAAACACACAAACAGTGCTTGGTGCTAAATACATAAAAATAAAAATAAAAACACTGCTCAGTGCTAAAGACATAACATTTTTTTAAAAACATTTTTAAGGGGATGGGGTAGGGGGGGTGCCAAATATAGGATCCGCCCCGGGTGCCAAATGCTCCAGGTACGCCCCTGATCCTAGGTTAGGATTATACAACCCACGACAAATACAGTGATTAGTCTGCTGCATCTACTGTAAGTATACTCCTACTATTTGCGTTTATACTTATCTCAATAGAGAGCACTATTGGCCCTTTCTTGGTCATTTCATATATTTCACCTCATCATCATCATCCTGCTGTGAATTACTGCCTGAGGAATATCCTGCAAGTGGGGATATAATATCACTTCATGCTGTTTTATCCAGAGCTGGTTATAGCTCTAACATATGTGAGCTGGCATTTTTAGACCTTTGTATCATTTGTTGTATATTATAGTACCATATTGCACTATTGGTTCTTTCTTGTTTGTATTTTCTTTCATCTGCTGTTATTGACTGAAGTTGTTCCACAAGCACTTTATGAATATTGGAAAATGGATTAATTTTAAGAGTGTGTCTTATCATCTGGTATATTTTACTCTCTTATCTCTGGACTGTACTAATGACAATTTTTTACTGTGTTTTAGAGATTTTTCAGATCTCTAATTTTGTTTGTCATTTTTGGCACAACCTGTTTTCTGTCTTATAACAAAAAAGATTCCACCTGTGAGGATGGGTCCAAAGGATAGGAACCGTTTCACTGGTGGAGGAACACCTTAATGGACACTCCAGTGGTGTCCTGGGGCTTAACCCCTATAGCTTCAAGAACAGACAGAAATACTCAAACCGCTGGAGTGATCCAGGCTGGCCGAGTATACAACTGGATATGATAGGAAAATAAATAGAATAAATGCAATCTAGTAGAAACACCAATAAATAATAGTGAAAAACTTGCCTAAATGGCTCACCTCTGTGTATATCAAGTGATACTTAAGTGCCTACAGAGCTCCAAATAGTGCTAACTGGCTAATGACTTTATTGAATAGAAGAATGGTCAAGTCCAGATCTAGGAGCGTAGCGAGTAGGTGTATGTCATTCGACTGACATGGGTATCTGGGGTATGGTCACGAAAGTATAACCTCAGACGGTTCTTATGCCGTGTAGCTGGTGAATGACTCTAACTCTTAATAGTCTATAAGTATGCAGTATCAGAACTGTAGTGCACTGAGTCATAGACCAAGCTGGCATATGGGGTAGCATATAGCAATTCCATGTATGTAATGAAAGGAAGGAATCTAGCATATGGGAGGTAGTAAAAATGTCCCCCTAAATCAATAGCTAGGTAACTGTAACGCTAAACAAATAATGGTTGCAGTATATACACTGAAAACCCCAACTTATTGTTTCTGTGAGAGAGAATGCTCAACAGACAGTTAAAAGTGACCAAAACCCCAAGTAAGAAATAGAGGTGAAAGAGACAAAGATTAAAGTGGCTCCATGTGCATAACCATACTTAGAATGTTGGTTGCCTGCACATGGTGATAGATAGCCCTAAGTGAAATACAGTGAACGAAAAGAGCCCATAGAGACCGACGCGCGTTTCGGTGCTTGCTTAGATGCACCTTCGTCAGGGGCTAATTTGAGACTGGTTCATAGTCTCCTTTTGTATGTATTCAGGTCTCAGTAAATTAGAAACTGACCAATCAGACAACCGATATCGAGCGCCAAAAATACCACGTGGGCATATGTTAATGACCTGGATTGAGCCAGCCAATCAAATGCCTTGTATTCTGACGTTTTTTCAAGTCCGTTAACCCAATATGTGCCGAGAGGGAGTCATAGGTACAGAGCTGCTAGTGTTGCAGGAGACATGTGGAACTGTAGCGGCTTAGCTTAGCTACAGTTCCCTCATAGAGTATCAATATTAACTCTCTTTGATATCTCTCAGCAGAACTACTACGGATTCAGCCGTACTTGAAACAGTGTGTCTGTTTAGTACGTCGGCATATGGTAATGAGCTGGTCTATTTCAGCCAATCATAGGCATTATGTTCCGACGTTACTCCGGCTGAGTATTAACCCGTTGGGTGCTGAGAGGGGATCGGATGATTCCAGTGTGTTGCTGATGTGGGATCCCTTTGGAGCTGTGATGGCTTAAAATCGCCACTGTTTATAAATCCAATATCGGGTGTCCTTCACTTAGACATTTACGCAGCTTGCCGGCTCCGGGTTCAGCCGTATGGGTAGAATGTTGGCCGTTTGGTTAATGGTGAAATAGTGTGGACCAATAAAGTATATTAACGGTGTACTGTTACTCCCTATATTCCTTGAAATGCTATATGGTTACTCTAAACCCCCACTCGTTCATGAGGTGGATGTTGATATTGTGCACCTCTAGACAGGAATGGGGAAGAATCTATATAGTACAGATTATGGTCATCCTAATATATTCCATCTATGGGAGTAAAAAGGATATCTGATCACCTGTCTCCTAGCATATTACCGATAATTCTTGGGTTATCACTTTGTACTTAACCCATTGTGTGCCGAGAGGTAGTCAAGGAACAGAGCTGCTAGTGTTGTAGGAGGCATGTAAAGCTGTAGTAGCTTAGCTTAGCAACAGTTCCCACATAGAGTATCGATATTCACTCTCTTTGGTATCTCTCGGCAGAACTACTACAGATTCAGCCGTAATTGATACAGTGTGTCTATTTAGTACGTCGGCATAAGCTGATGAGCTGGTCTATTTCGGCCAGTCATAGGCATTATGTTCCGTCGTTGCTCCGGCTGAATAATAGCCTGTTAAATGCTGAGAGGGGATCGGGTGACCCCAGTATGTGGCTGATGTGGGATCCCTTTGAAGCTGTGACGGCTTAGAATCGCCACAGTTAATAAATCAAATATCGGGTGTCCATCACAAGGACATTTACGCAGCTTGCCGGCTCCGGGTTCAGCCGTACGGTTAGAATGTTGGCCGCTTGGTTTACGTAGTACATATGGGTAATAGAGTATATTCATAGTATTTTATATAGTATACTATTGCTCCATAGATTCCTTACACTGCCATATGGTTACCCTGATCCTTTACACGTTAATGAGGTGGATATTTGATATGGGGGAATGGGGGAATATCCATATGGTGCAAATTAAGGTCATCCTAATGGATCCCATCTATGGGAATAAGAACGATATCTGATAACCTGTCTCCTGGCATATTAACGATAATGCTTGGGTTTGCACTTTGTACTGTTATATTACAGTCTTGGATATAGAGGTATCGGAATGCTATATAGCAGGGTGGATGGTCATAAGACCTAGAGATACAATACTTCTGATAGTAGAGATAGAAAAATAATAATAATAATAATGATAATTATGTCTTAATATTTACAGGTATTTACAATATATACATATATATTACAATTTGGTAATAGTGAGGATTAACAAAGCGTGCTTAAAAACTGGATATAGGGTATATAGGTGTAAAGCCACCTTTAGGAAATGATACGGATCATTGCATTGAGCATGCGGGACACATGCCTGAAGGTACACAGGTGTCAACTAGTGAGAGGAGCCATCTCTCTTCCCTTTATTAGTGGAGATAGTTCTCATATAAAGGGGGTATAAGAGAAGCCCTCATTAAGCCCATTTGGGGACAGGGTTTTTAATGTGAAAATCCAGTAACTCTCTCTTTGGAGAAGTTTACTGTCTATATCACCCTTTCTGGGACCTAGCTTTATCCTTTCGATTCCGTTAAACCGTAGGCCATGTGCTGAGCCTCCGTGTCTTAGTTTCAGGTGTCTAGAGATGACTGTATCGACTTGCCTGGTGGGGTTCACAGAGTTCACATGTTCGAGAATCCGGTTTTTAAACGGTCTAAAGGTCTTTCCTACATACTTTAGATCACAGCTGCATGTTAGAAGATAAATCAAGCCTGCAGTTTGGCAGTTAAAGAAAGTCTTGACCGCATGTGTCTGGGTGTTTGTGGAATTCGAAAAGGTTTTTGAATTTCTGCGAATAAACTTACATGCCTTACATCGGCCGCATTGAAAAGTGCCTTTAGCTGGGGTTTTCAGCCATGTGCTTTCCAATTTAGGTAGTGAAAGGTGGCTGGGTACCAAAAGGTCCTTGAGGTTGCGACCTCTTCTGGCTGTAAGTGATACATGTGGAGTTAAAACTTCTTTGAGGTGTTGGTCTTGAAAAATGAGGGGCCAGTATCTGCCTAGTATCTGTTTTACTGGGTCCCAGCCAGAGTCAAAAGTGCCAATGCACCTGATTATGTTTTGAGGTTTAACTTTCTTGCGATTGTCTTCAAGGAGAGTTTCTCGTTCAGTCATTAGAGCTCTCCTATAGGCGGATTTAAGACACCTGTTCGAATAGCCCTTTGTTTTGAACTGAGATCTTAGGGCCTTGGCTTTACTTTTGAATTCCTCAAGAGTAGAGCAATTGCGTCTAACGCGCAAGTATTGGCCTACCGGTATGCCTTTCTTTAGAGTGCTTGGGTGATGGCTTTGCCAGTTCAGGAAGTTATTAGTGGCTGTGGGTTTCCTGAAAAGGGTAGTGGAGATATGATGTTCATCTTCTATGGTTTGTAGTGTCAGATCCAAGAAATTAATCTGTTTACCGCCCATCTCATGTGTAAATTTGAGGTTTAGATTATTTATGTTGAGTGCCTTCACAAATTCTTCAAAGCATTCATTGGAACCTGTCCAGATAATCAGCACATCATCTATGTACCACTTCCACATTTTAATGTGGCCATGGTAATCTACAAATTCTTGACCAAAGACAACGTTATGTTCCCACCACCCCAGGTGGAGGTTTGCATAGGAGGGAGCACAAGTTGTCCCCATAGCAGTCCCTCTCACCTGGTGGTAGTGGGTGCCTTCAAAGAGAAAGTAGTTGTGCATTAGGATAAATTGTAGAAGTTGCAGCACAAATTGGTTGTGGTCGTGTAGAGATGGATCTCGTGTCTGGAGAAACCATTGTGTGTTGTTGAGGCCTATCCTATGGGGGATGGAGCTATACAGCCCTTCTACATCTAGGCTACAAAGTTTCGCCTCAGCAGGTAATGTCAGGTCATTCAGTGCTTTTAAGGTTTGTTTTGTATCCCTCAGATAGGATGGGAGGGTCTTAACTAGTTCACTCAAGATACGTTCTACGTATATACTGCAATTCTGGGTAAGATTATTATTGCCCGATACTATGGGTCTACCCGTTAGTATTTTTTGTTGTTTGTGTATCTTGGGCAGTGAATAAAAGGTGGCTATGGTGGGTTTTTTATTGAGCATAAATTTATATTCGTCCATATTTATTAGTACATTCTGAAGGGCTTGGTCAAGGATGTTTTTCAGTTCTAAGTAGAATCTTTTTGTAGGGTCAGCGGGGAGTGCCATATAGGTGTCCTTATCGTCCAGTATTCTGTGCACCATTTGGACATATTGGGTCCTGTCCAGTATCACCAGGTTACCACCCTTATCGGATGGTTTGATGATAATCGTCTCATTCCTTTTTAATTTGCCTAGTGCTTTGGTTTCAAGGGTACTCAGGTTATTGGGCTGTAGACTCGACTGGGAGTCCGTGCCTAGTGCCTCAATTTCTTTGCAGGACAATTCTACAAATAGGTCTATATATTTGTATTCTGGTATATACGGTGTAAACTTGCTTTTTGGTTTTAGGTTGGTAAATGGTGCTACCTGTGTACTGGATGGATCATTGTTGTTGAGAAGCTCTACCAGGCTGTCTAGCAAGTTCATGTCTCTATCTTGTAAACTCAGTCTTGTTGCTTGTTTGGTTCTCTTAATACAATGGTATTGATGAAGAGCTAGTTTCCTAGCAAACAAGTGGATGTCTTTTGTCCAGCTAAACTTGTCAAATATAGGTGTTGGAACAAAGGACAGACCTTTTTTCAATAACTGAGTTTCTGAGGCGGTGAGTTGGTAGGAGGATAAATTAATAATTTGGCTCTCTTGGGTCAATATGCTTTCCCCCGTTGGAAGCCTCGAGTACTTTTGCTCCTTGTGTTCCTCTGCGGTATTGCGTCTTGATTCGCTCTGGCTAAAAAATTAATCCCTTTCTTAAGGATGCTTTTGGGATTAGGTTCAGGAAGGGCAGAGGCACTATCAGAGCTGAGTTCTAATTCAGAGCCACTCGTATCGTACTCTGAGGTGGAGAATTGATCAAATTCTACCCTTCTACTTTGTTTAGATCTCTGATATATATTCCCTGTTTGGAATTTCTTGGATCTGACACTACAAACCATAGAAGATGAACATCATATCATCATATCTCCACTACCCTTTTCAGGAAACCCACAGCCCCTAATAACTTCCTGAACTGGCAAAGCCATCACCCTAGCACTCTAAAGAAAGGCATACCGGTAGGCCAATACTTGCGCGTTAAACGCAATTGCTCTACTCTTGAGGAATTCAAAAGTAAAGCCAAGGCCCTAAGATCTCAGTTCAAAACAAAGGGCTATTCGAACAGGTGTCTTAAATCCGCCTATAGGAGAGCTCTAATGACTGAACGAGAAACTCTCCTTGAAGACAATCGCAAGAAAGTTAAACCTCAAAACATAATCAGGTGCATTGGCACTTTTGACTCTGGCTGGGACCCAGTAAAACAGATACTAGGCAGATACTGGCCCCTCATTTTTCAAGACCAACACCTCAAAGAAGTTTTAACTCCACATGTATCACTTACAGCCAGAAGAGGTCGCAACCTCAAGGACCTTTTGGTACCCAGCCACCTTTCACTACCTAAATTGGAAAGCACATGGCTGAAAACCCCAGCTAAAGGCACTTTTCAATGCGGCCGATGTAAGGCATGTAAGTTTATTCGCAGAAATTCAAAAACCTTTTCGAATTCCACAAACACCCAGACACATGCGGTCAAGACTTTCTTTAACTGCCAAACTGCAGGCTTGATTTATCTTCTAACATGCAGCTGTGATCTAAAGTATGTAGGAAAGACCTTTAGACCGTTTAAAAACCGGATTCTCGAACATGTGAACTCTGTGAACCCCACCAGGCAAGTCGATACAGTCATCTCTAGACACCTGAAACTAAGACACGGAGGCTCAGCACATGGCCTACGGTTTAACAGAATCGAAAGGATAAAGCTAGGTCCCAGAAAGGGTGATATAGACAGTAAACTTCTCCAAAGAGAGAGTTACTGGATTTTCACATTAAAAACCCTGTCCCCAAATGGGCTTAATGAGGGCTTCTCTTATACCCCCTTTATATGAGAACTATCTCCACTAATAAAGGGAAGAGAGATGGCTCCTCTCACTAGTTGACACCTGTGTACCTTCAGGCATGTGTCCCGCATGCTCAATGCAATGATCCGTATCATTTCCTAAAGGTGGCTTTACACCTATATACCCTATATCCAGTTTTTAAGCACGCTTTGTTAATCCTCACTATTACCAAATTGTAATATATATGTATATATTGTAAATACCTGTAAATATTAAGACATAATTATCATTATTATTATTATTATTATTTTTCTATCTCTACTATCAGAAGTATTGTATCTCTAGGTCTTATGACCATCCGCCCTGCTATATAGCATTCCGATACCTCTATATCCAAGACTGTAATATAACAGTACAAAGTGCAAACCCAAGCATTATCGTTAATATGCCAGGAGACAGGTTATCAGATATCGTTCTTATTCCCATAGATGGGATCCATTAGGATGACCTTAATTTGCACCATATGGATATTCCCCCATTCCTGTCTAGAGGTGCACAATATCAAATATCCACCTCATTAACGTGTAAAGGATCAGGGTAACCATATGGCAGTGTAAGGAATCTATGGAGCAATAGTATACTATATAAAATACTATGAATATACTCTATTACCCATATGTACTACGTAAACCAAGCGGCCAACATTCTAACCGTACGGCTGAACCCGGAGCCGGCAAGCTGCGTAAATGTCCTTGTGATGGACACCCGATATTTGATTTATTAACTGTGGCGATTCTAAGCCGTCACAGCTTCAAAGGGATCCCACATCAGCCACATACTGGGGTCACCCGATCCCCTCTCAGCATTTAACAGGCTATTATTCAGCCGGAGCAACGACGGAACATAATGCCTATGACTGGCCGAAATAGACCAGCTCATCAGCTTATGCCGACGTACTAAATAGACACACTGTATCAATTACGGCTGAATCTGTAGTAGTTCTGCCGAGAGATACCAAAGAGAGTGAATATCGATACTCTATGTGGGAACTGTTGCTAAGCTAAGCTACTACAGCTTTACATGCCTCCTACAACACTAGCAGCTCTGTTCCTTGACTACCTCTCGGCACACAATGGGTTAAGTACAAAGTGATAACCCAAGAATTATCGGTAATATGCTAGGAGACAGGTGATCAGATATCCTTTTTACTCCCATAGATGGAATATATTAGGATGACCATAATCTGTACTATATAGATTCTTCCCCATTCCTGTCTAGAGGTGCACAATATCAACATCCACCTCATGAACGAGTGGGGGTTTAGAGTAACCATATAGCATTTCAAGGAATATAGGGAGTAACAGTACACCGTTAATATACTTTATTGGTCCACACTATTTCACCATTAACCAAACGGCCAACGTTCTACCCATATGGCTGAACCCGGAGCCGGCAAGCTGCGTAAATGTCTAAGTGAAGGACACCCGATATTGGATTTATAAACAGTGGCGATTTTAAGCCATCACAGCTCCAAAGGGATCCCACATCAGCAACACACTGGAATCATCCGATCCCCTCTCAGCACCCAACGGGTTAATACTCAGCCGGAGTAACGTCGGAACATAATGCCTATGATTGGCTGAAATAGACCAGCTCATTACCATATGCCGACGTACTAAACAGACACACTGTTTCAAGTACGGCTGAATCCGTAGTAGTTCTGCTGAGAGATATCAAAGAGAGTTAATATTGATACTCTATGAGGGAACTGTAGCTAAGCTAAGCCGCTACAGTTCCACATGTCTCCTGCAACACTAGCAGCTCTGTACCTATGACTCCCTCTCGGCACATATTGGGTTAACGGACTTGAAAAAACGTCAGAATACAAGGCATTTGATTGGCTGGCTCAATCCAGGTCATTAACATATGCCCACGTGGTATTTTTGGCGCTCGATATCGGTTGTCTGATTGGTCAGTTTCTAATTTACTGAGACCTGAATACATACAAAAGGAGACTATGAACCAGTCTCAAATTAGCCCCTGACGAAGGTGCATCTAAGCAAGCACCGAAACGCGCGTCGGGCTCTATGGGCTCTTTTCGTTCACTGTATTTCACTTAGGGCTATCTATCACCATGTGCAGGCAACCAACATTCTAAGTATGGTTATGCACATGGAGCCACTTTAATCTTTGTCTCTTTCACCTCTATTTCTTACTTGGGGTTTTGGTCACTTTTAACTGTCTGTTGAGCATTCTCTCTCACAGAAACAATAAGTTGGGGTTTTCAGTGTATATACTGCAACCATTATTTGTTTAGCGTTACAGTTACCTAGCTATTGATTTAGGGGGACATTTTTACTACCTCCCATATGCTAGATTCCTTCCTTTCATTACATACATGGAATTGCTATATGCTACCCCATATGCCAGCTTGGTCTATGACTCAGTGCACTACAGTTCTGATACTGCATACTTATAGACTATTAAGAGTTAGTCATTCACCAGCTACACGGCATAAGAACCGTCTGAGGTTATACTTTCGTGACCATACCCCAGATACCCATGTCAGTCGAATGACATACACCTACTCTCTACGCTCCTAGCTCTGGACTTGACCATTCTTCTATTCAATAAAGTCATTAGCCAGTTAGCACTATTTGGAGCTCTGTAGGCACTTAGGTATCACTTGATATACATAGAGGTGAGCCATTTAGGCAAGTTTTTCACTATTATTTATTGGTGTTTCTACTAGATTGCATTTATTCTATTTATTTTCCTATCATATCCAGTTGTATACTCGGCCAGCCTGGATCACTCCAGCGGTTTGAGTATTTCTGTCTGTTTTCTGTCTTACATGCTGTGTTTTTTAGTAGCTGTATTAGTGTCATGGTAAACATAATGCAAATATGCAGTGTATGAAACCCAGAAAAATAACACAGCATAGAAAACGTTACCAGTCCTTAGAGGTGGCCAAAAAATAGAGTAATAGAACTAGTCAAGGTCAAAGAATTACAGAAAGCAGGTCAAGATTAACAGAGTTTAGAATGGTCAAAAGAACAGCCGGGTCAAAAATCACAATAAAAACACTATAAACTATAAACGAAACTCACTGGAAAGATGAGGAAGTTTTTTGGACATTTTCTAGATTTTCATTTATTATGAGGTCGTGCATGTTGGGTAAGAAGAAAAGAGGTGTTGCCATTATTTGCTCATCAAAGTTTTAATTTGAACAGATTTTTATAGAAAGAGATCCATCAGGAAGATTCTTAACACTTGTCTGTAAATTAAAAGACATAATCTATACTTTGGCTAACATAAATGCCCTTAACATATTTTCACAAACATTTTATAGGAAGATTTTTTGAAAAAATGAAAAAAATTAAAAGGGGGTGTTACTTATTGGAGGAAACTGGAATACTATTTTTGATGTAAAAATGGATAGAAGGTCTAGGAGTTCTAAACACATGACTAATAATTATAGAACATGTTGCACCTGGTTTCAGGATATCCTCTCTGAATATGAGCTATTTGATATTTGGAGGGTGCAACACCCAAAAGAAAGTTACTCTAGAATTGATTATTTCTTAACTGATATGATAAACCTGAAAACATTTGCAAGCTCTGAAATTGTCCCTATTGTATAGTCAGATCATGCCCCCCTTCGTGTAGTGTTGGAAAATAATCCAGACTACAAACATAGTGCCCACTGGCATTTAGATAAATCAATCTTAACATCAGAAAAAAATATACGACATCTTGAAAATTTGGCAAAAGAATTTGTCAAAATAAATGACAGTGGACAAGTCTCTGGTCAACTTCCAAATGTGTAATCAGGGGGAACTTAATCCAAATGGGGGCAAAAATCTTAAAAACCAGAGGAGCTAATTTAGCGGATCTTTACAAACAGTTGGCTAAACTGGAATACAGTAATAAAAAAAATCCAACAATGCTTACCGCAATACAAATTAAAACAGTTCAACATCAAATTAAAACACTTTTAGAAGATTAAATGTAAAAAATCAATTACATCTCTTTACATCAACTTAAACCAGAACGAATAAAACATGCAATAAAAAAAAATATATATTATCGATGGTGATAGAATCTGTCTTTCCCTTTATAAAATAGGGGATGCCTTTGCAAAATATTATACATCTTTATATAATCTTAAGGAAAATACATTTCTCTTAGTGATCTAAATGCTTTTCTTTCAAAACTCAATCTTACTAAAATAAAACACGAAAAACTCAAAAATGTAAAAAGTATTGAATCTGAAGAAATTAAAAGAGTAATTATTAAGCTTGGTAATGGGAAGCATCTGGTCCAGATGGATATACAGCCTACTTTTATAAATCCTTTGAGTCAGTGATAACTCCTTTACTACTAAAACTTGTTTCAGTTAAAATAAATTCTAAATGCTTTCCCTCTGAAATGTTAAGTGCCATGCTCTCCCCTATCCTAAAACCTGGAAAGAATTCAAATTGTATAAACAACTACCGTCCAATTTCACTTATAAACCTAGATATACAAATATTTTCTTAAACCTTAGCAGACAGACTTAGTCTGGTAATTTCGGATCTAATCCATTTTAACCAATCTGGATTTATAAGAGCAAGATCAGCTAGTGACAATGTACGTAAGATCCTAAATTTAATAACAGAAGTTGATAAAATATCTCTTCCTACAGTTTTCAAGGCTGTCAACGCCGAAAAGGTGTTAGACAGGGTAAATTGGAATTTCTTATCGGCTACCCTTTCCTCCTTTGGTATTGAGGGAGTATTTAAAGACTTGGCAATGTTCCTATATTCTTCTCCTCTGGCAAAAATATATGGAAATGGCTTAGATTCCAATTGGTTTACTATTAAAAATGGAACACATCAGGGATGCCCATAAGCACCCCTCCTTTATACTCTATCGCGTCATTAGCTGTATATATACTAGACAAACTCATAATATAACTGGCATGTCTTTAGGTGACCAAGAACAAAAAATAACCATGTTCGCGGATGACATAATTATGATACCTACATACCCATAGGTCTCTATACCAGCTGCCCTACAATGTATAGAAGAATTTATCCAATTTTCTAAAAATAAAATCATGTTGCAAAAAATGCAAGTTATACATTGTAATCTTTGAACAATGTTCATAAATTTAACTGGTCTACTAATTCCATTTGCTATCTGGGAATAATTATTCATTTTAATATTGATGTATGGATCGTTGATAGCTATAATGCACTTTCCAAAGAATTTAGAAATACTATCTCTAAATGGTCCAAATTACAGATAACATTGTTGGGAAGAATAAATATGATTACAGCATGTTTACTTCCAAAATTTGAATATATTTTTTTGCACTATTCCCCTCAGTGTTCCAAAGAAGACTCCATTTATTCCATTGCTTATTTATATCATATGTTTGGGGCGGTAAGAAACCACAGATTGTGTTTAAAGTTATGTTGGCCAGATTAGCAGATGGAGGATTATATTTCCAGAATATATTTTACATTCATGATACTGTGATGTTTCCCATTTTTTGGAATGGGGAAACAGAAATTCAGCAATTAAATCTATCTATCTATATCTATATATGAAAAAAAAAATTATGTGGCACTTTTGACTATTTTGGTCTTTTCTGGGATGACAAGAAAATATGAAAAAAAATTGAATATTGATAATTTCGTTATTTCTCATGTTTTCCAATCTATAGAGCCGATAAAGAAATTGTTTTTCTCCCAAAATCAAATCTCTAAAAATTCTCCTTTAGAAGTCTTGAATTTCTTTTATCCAGGATCTTAATTTGTCTGACTGGTCAGAGGTGGAGTTGTTAAAAATTCAAGACTTATACTGTACTTCTGGGATTGGCAAATGTTCTACATCAAGGATCAGATCTTTATAATAAAGAATATTTTACCTATTTAAAAATAGATTTCTTACATAAAAGATTTATAATTAAGGACTCACCCCTTGATAAGATTCTCTATGGGAAGGATATTAATAAACCTTCAAAGACTAGAAGGGTCATTGGTACACTTAATCAAGAAGTTAATTTGAATACTGTTACTTAGTGGGAAAATGATCTGGATAAGTCCTTTTCCTGTCAAGCCTGGTTACATTAATTTGAACTAATAACGAAATCGATTCATTGTATAAACATACAAGAAACTTTCCTTAAGCTCATTCATAGATGGTATATGGTTCCCATCAAATTATGCAAATTTAAAACAAATTCCTCCAATTTTTGATGGAGATGTATTAGAGAACTTGGTTCACTTAAACATATTTGGTGGGATTGCGCTGGCTTGGATATCCTTAAACTGGGAGTCTAAAAACTTTTTACAGATCTAAAATTAAATATCACGTTTGACCCCTGAAAGATTCTTATTCCATCTTGATATGCAAAAAATGTCTAAACCATATCTATATTTAACTATTCATTTTTTAATGACTGTTAAATTGTGTATCACTAGGAACTGGAAAAAAAATGAATCTCCCACTTTAATAGAAATCAACTATCAAAGTATAATGGAAAAGGCTGTTTATTTTAAAGACAGCAATATTGTTACCTCTAATAAGACATGGGAAAATTGGTTTGATTATTATAAACAATAAGATTGACTCCTCCCAGTAAGCAATACCCTGGCATAGACATATCTACTTGGTAATATAATGATAATCTTATTCCTAAAGTAGTTCCGGCATGATCTAATCTTACTTAGGTGCTGCTGGAATTGTCCATTCTCCCTGTTCTCTATGGATGTCTTCGTGTTTTATTTGTTGTTATGTAATGTATGCTCTTGTGATGGCAGTATTTCAGAAATGCAGTTTAATTTAGGACTATATTAGGTTCTCAGGTATTCTTATGTAAAAGCTATCTAACCAAGTTTGGATTTGGGTGGAAATACGTTGGAATAACATATTTTACTATATTGTTATGAAGTAACTTGAAGAAACACTGACAAAATATATATGTTTAATTTGCTTAAAATTATAATAAAACCTTATTTAAAAAAACACAACCTATAAACACACTAAAGAGATCACAATAGGGCAAGTTTTGCTGTCTATTTAAATAATTTGTCATAACCACACTGTAACAGAGCTCCCTGTATCCCTGGCTGGGTACCTCCGCTAAGGAGGGCTTCCTAGCTGAAACAGGGGACGAACCGCAGCACTTTTGCCCACAGTCACCATGGCTTGACTAGGGTCCTGGAACCGTTCCCTCCTGTAGCCGAATAGGGAACTCTAGTCCTGGGAGCTCTAGTCCTTACAAGGACTTTCACTGCTGAATCCTCCACACTGGAACAGGGATTAGTGATTAGCCCTTTCTCCTCCCAGTAACCAGATGACACATAGTTATGGGAGTACAAGATGCAATGTTTTAATCTAGCCAAATAGCCTGCTTTTATACAATTTCAGATACAGTTAAGCACACCCCTGACACTCCCACAAAAACAGGATGATCCCTCTCCTGGACCTGAGAGGGTACTAGTTACAAGTTACAAACTCCTCCTCTGTGCCTGAGAGATAATTGATTCAGGAACTGAACTAACTCAATTATCTCCAGGCACAGAAAAAAATTACAATATTATTAAACCCCCACAAAAGTTACATCCACTGATAGCCCCGATCTGGGTGGCCAACATATCCAAAAATCACCCAGATCAGTTCAGGAGTTTGGAATTTCCCTGGAAGTCATAATTTTGACCGACTGTGCCCCAAACAGTTCCATGAAATCAGTGCTAACGGTTGGTCAAGTTCAGTAGTTTAAAAACGAGCAAACTACCAAATGGAATTCACAGTTCTACCCTGGAGCTTGTTCATCTTGTTTGTGGGAACGTTTCCATCAAACAGTGCCCTTCTAATTCATATAGAACCAAATGCAGGCAATGATGGAACTCTAAGTGGTGTTCGGGAGTTTCTGCGTCTGATTTTAGTTCCATGAACTCGATGACCAAACACCCCTGCCTGCGTTAATGCGAACAAGATGACTGCCACCACGTGGTCGTTCATATGAATTGCGACAACCCAGACTAATAATTAGAACACTGCGGTGGATCTAGTAATAAGGTGTCAATTGGACTTAACAAGCTCCCGGGTGGTCGGTTACTGTACACCACAATCCTAAATCACACGAACATAGTAGTTTTCAGGGTATTTTGTATGGTCCATAATCCTGGGGCAGGAGGCTGGCTAGCAGGCTCCTCCAGGAGCTCATGGCCAGACCACAGGGCGTTTGTCTCACACACACAAAATGTAAGGGGGCATTGAGAATGATGCAGATGCATGTAATTTACTTCATGATGTTGGGGCCCATTATAAGAAGTGGCTGACGGCAATATTTAGCATTCAAAATGCTCGAATAGGAGGTGGAGACAAAGAGGGATTCGCTGGACAGATTTGCTGGAGGTCAGTAAAGTCTCTTTCGCCTCCTGATTCAGGAAAAAGATAGATAGACAGATAGACCTGTGTGAGGGACTGATGGATAGATATAATTAGCATTTTAAGATGATCTCAGATATGTTGATATGTAAAAAATAAAACAGAGCAAATGGTGCTCAATAATTTAACACAATATAATATGTAATATTAGAAAACTGATCCTCTGCACAATGTATGAAAAAGCTAATAAAACATTTACTAATATAAATACCGTATATACTCGAGTATAAGCCGAGTTTTTCAGCCCATTTTTTGGGCTGAAAAACCCCAACTCGGCTTATACTCGAGTCATAGTCTGTATTATGGCAATTTGCATTGCCATAATACAGACTGGGGGGAGAGGGGGGCTGGCAGAGCTGTAACTTACCTGTTCTGCAGCTCCTGTCAGCTCTCTCCTCCTCTGCGCCGTCCGTGCAGCTCCTTCTATCAGCTCACACTGTAAGTCTCGCGAGAGCCGCGGCTCTCGCGAGACTTACACTGGGAGCTGACAGAAGAGCAGAACGGACGGCGCAGAGGAGGAGAGAGCTGACAGGAGCTGCAGAACAGGTAAGTTACAGCTCTGCCAGCCCCCCTCTCCCCCCCCACTGAACTGCCACTGGACCACCAGGGAAGGAGAGCCCCCCTCCCTGCCATATATCAAGCAGGGAGGGGGGACGAAAAAAAAATATATAAATAAAATAATAAGAAATAATAAAAAATAATAATAATAAAAAAAGGGGTATAAGGACCACTATGGGAGGGGGGGTATAAGGACCACTATGGGAGGGTGGGGGTGGGTTAAGGACCACTATGGGAGGGAGGGGGGTATAAGGACCGCTATGGGAGGGAGGGGGGTATAAGGACCACTATGGGAGGGAGGGGGGGATAAGGACCACTATGGGAGGGAGGGGGGTATAAGGACCACTATGGGAGGGAGGGGTGGGATAAGGACCACTATGGGAGGGAGGGGGGGATAAGGACCACTATGGGAGGGAGGGGGGGGATAAGGACCGCTATGGGAGGGAGGGGGGTATAAGGACCGCTATGGGAGGGAGGGGGGGTATAAGGACCACTATGGGAGGGAGGGGGGGATAAGGACCACTATGGGAGGGAGGGGGGTATAAGGACCACTATGGGAGGGAGGGGGGGATAAGGACCACTATGGGAGGGAGGGGGGGATAAGGACCACTATGGGAGGGAGGGGGGGTATAAGGACCACTATGGGAGGGAGGGGGTGGGTTAAGGACCACTATGGGAGGGAGGGGGGTATAAGGACCACTATGGGAGGGAGGGGGGGGATAAGGACCACTATGGGAGGGAGGGGGTGGGTTAAGGACCACTATGGGAGGGAGGGGGGGGGATAAGGACCACTATGGGAGGGAGGGGGGGATAAGGACCACTATGGGAGGGAGGGGGGTATAAGGACCACTATGGGAGGGAGGGGGGGTATATGGACCACTATGGGAGGGATGGGGGGAGGATAAGGAACACTATGGGAGGGAGAAGGGGGATAAGGACCACTATGAGAGGGAGGGGGTGGGATAAGGACCACTATGGGAGGGGAGGGGGAAGTAAGGACCACTAGGGGAGGGGAGGGTAAGGACCACTAGGGGTGGGGTGAGTCAGGACCACTGGGGGGGGGTGAAGGAACACGGGGGTGGGGAGGTAAGGACCACTGAGGGAGGAGGAGGGGAAGTCAGGACATATGGGGGGGAGGGGGCGGCAAAAAATTTTTTGCCTACGGCGGCAAATATCCTTGCACCGGCCCTGCACACACTGCATTCACACACTGCATTCATACACACACACACTGCACTCATACACACACGCTGCACTCATACACACACGCTGCACTCATACACACACGCTGCACTCATACACACACACATACGCACACACTGCATTCATTATACACACACTGTAAATAAATATTCAATTAATATATTTTTTTTAGGATCTAATTTTATTTAGAAATTTACCAGTAGCTGCTGCATTTCCCACCCTAGTCTTATACTCGAGTCAATAAGTTTTCCCAGTTTTTGGGGATAAAATTAGGGGCCTCGGCTTATATTCGGGTCGGCTTATACTCGAGTATATACGGTAATGAAAACTAAACAAAAAATGTTCCCTGAAATATAAATAATTTTAGGATGAATATGTACAAGCACTATTTATACAATTAAAAGTGCATAATACATCCACACTGCTTCACCATAAAACACCCAAAATTGTACCCCATGGAGCAGACTACAACAAAACATTTGGACAAAATAGAGTCCAAGAATAAGAGGTATCAGCTGACCAAGAAACTATCGCTAATGGATAAAAACAAACTAGGAAATACATGAGCGAAATCTGAGTAGAAAAAGCTAGATTTACAGAATTTAGATATAAAGAAGAGAAAAGCAGACTCACCTGATATGCATCTGGCCAACAGGTATCACCTGTTAAGTTGGTATTCAGTTGATGGTGATATAAAGTACTGGTGCAAAGGAGTATTTGTACCTGTTCTTGCAAAACATTCTAATCTTGGTATTACTATAAATATTAGAATGTCTAAATACCTGTGACAAGTTCTCTGAGTTTTTTTATAGGCCTGTATCATGGGTTGTTTTAAAAATAACAAGAGCAGCAAAAATACAGGGGATAGGACTAAGTGACATGGCATATTTTACTAAGCGCTTATGCATAAGTTGGCAAACAAAGAGAAACTGGACAGTTATAAACAAATCAAAATACGATTAATGCATGACTGGTTATCTATCTATCTATCTATCTATATCTATATCTATATCTATATATATATATATATATATATATATATATATATATATATATATATATATATATATATATATATATATATCTATATATATATATATCCATTCTGCAGATAAAGAACAGCACACACATATATGTTGTGATGGATTTCCAGGTCTGTCTCTTGCTTCCAGTTTATTGGCATCCAAATATCATAATAGTATTCCATAAGGAAGTAAACATTTTGTGCTTCAAGAGTTATTTTGTTGTTTACAGAATCATTACTTTAGACCATTGCAGTCTGTGGGCAAAATATAGCAGACCTATGGAACACCAATCTTCCATAGTGATTGTTGTATTCCATCCAAAAGTAAACCTGGTTAAAATGTTTATAGATCCACTTGAGATGGAATAAAATGGTTATTTTGGATGATTGCTGTTGTAAATTCTTAGTATATCTTACCTATGCATGAAATGGCACCAGGTGCGCAGGATTGTTTCAAGATAATCATGAGATAAATAAGACATGAGAAAAATAGCAAAAGCATGTAGTTCTATTGGGTCTTCCAAACCTGAATTAAATCATAACACCAAATTACCAGATTTTACTAATTACATGATGTAAAGTCATGATTTTATAAAGGACACGGAGGCGAGTATTAGGCTTATCTCTTTCTTTTATTCCTCAGCAGCAAAGAAAAAGCTAAGGTGTTTATTTGTAGGAAAAAAAGAAACATGCATAACTACCATCACAGGGTTAACATTACATCATTATCTCTTAACCAATAGGAACAGTCCTTGTCTGATATCCTTCAATGTAACCTCCTCCTCTTCCTCTTTCGTGATGGTGCCGAAGCTAAAGTTTTTCATCATAACTCATTATAAACTGAACATAGGATGGTTGGTAACTGGATCCTGATATTGAATCCGTCCATGAGAAAAAAACCTGTGGATCTTCTGAACTGATCCTCTTAACTGCGAGATCAATCGCCATCAACAATGGGTGTTTGTAGGATGTCAGGCTGAAAGGACAAAGAAAAACAATGGTAAAACGTGTCCTTGCCAACTATTTTCGTTTCCAATATTCTCTAGCCAAATTTTTTTGAGCTGTTTATGTAATCAGTTATATGTAAACATGTAAACGTTACTAGTTCGATAACTTCACCAAAGCAATTATATCAATGTGAAATTACTTCTATTAAAGTACCTATTACGTACCTGGGTTGGGATACAACATTGTATGTATCTGATCCGGGTGAGCTAATACTCGCCTCCGTGTCCTTTATAAAATCATGACTTTACATCATGTAATTAGTAAAATCTGGTAATTTTATTAAAGGACACGGAGGCTCTTATTAGGCTAGTTCAAAGCTGTGAGATGACTACACTTGATACATGTTCCATAGGTCGAAAGTAGTATTCCTTAAATGTCGATTCCCGAGACCAATCCGCTGTTCTCAAGAGGTCCTCTAATCTACCACCTAAGTTGAAAACCTTTGACGCCATGGCTCCTCTGGTAGAGTGTGATACACAGTGATATCTATGTGTGCTAAAGCCATTATCCATTTCACCCAGCGGGCGAGCGTCACCGTGGATAGCGGTTGGTGGGGCTGTCTGATGGCCAAAAACTATTCTGGGTTTGAAGGATTCCTGAATCCCAAGGTTCGTTTCTCGTATTCCCGTAAACAGTCCACTGGACATAGCTTCCTGTTATGTGGGAACGAAGGGTATGAGACTAATGTGATTGACGACTTCGTACGCCTGGAGATGTTGAATGAGACTCCTGTGGGGGTAAAGGATCGTGCATCAACGTCCAGTGCTCTAACATCGGACACCCTCTTGCACGAGATCAGGCAAAGGAGCATGGTCAGTTTCGCTGACAATTGTTTAATCGTGAGTGTTTCGTTGTGTGGCCAAGCTTCCAACAGTTTCAGGACTGTGTTGACGTCCCACAGTGACGTGTATCGGGGTTGTGGTGGACGAGCAAACCGAATTCCTCATAGAAGGCTGCATACTAGTAGTTGTTGGCCCATCGGTATTCCATCAACTCCCTGATGTCCTGCCGAAATCGCCGATCTGTAGACATTAATCGTTCTGTAGGCTAAGCCTTGATTATACAGGTTAGTAAGGAAACGTAACAGGTAATTTACAGGAGCATGTACGGGATCCACCTGTTGTTCCATGCTCCAACTACTCCATCCATTCCAGGCATAGAGATAGGAGCGTCTAGTTCCGGGTGCCCAAGCTCCCGCCAGTAGTTCGATAGTTTCCTGTGGAACGTCTGGTACGATCCAGGGTCCCCTGAGAGGAGCCATGCTAAAAGTTTGAATTGTCCCTGGGCCATCAGGGGGTGTGGGTTGCCTTCTGGGTCTGATAAAAAGAACAAGGCATCTGGGAGCAATCTCGGGAGGTCTATGGACATCTCCATGAGTGTTGGGAACCACGGTTGAGCTGTCCAAAATGGTGTTACGAGGACCAGTGACGCTTGGGTACGTCCGAGGTGCACCAGTGTTCGAGCTATGAGGGAAAATGGGGGAAAGGCATACAGTTGGCTGTTCGGCCATCGTTGGAGAAAAGCGTCCGCTGCCAGTGCATCTGGGTCTAGCCTCCAGCTGAAGAATGCTGGTAGTTGGGAGTTCAACCGAGATGCAAATAGGTCTATTTGCATCGGGCCCCAGATCGTCTGTAGCTGTAGGAACACGTTGCGGTCCAGGCGCCAGTCGCTGGCGTTGTGCAGATGTCTGGAGTGCCAGTCTGCCACTACGTTGGACATGCCTGGGATGTACTCCGCTTGGACTGAAATATTGCGACCCAGGCAGTGTTCCCAGAACTCTTTGGCCAAGTCTGTCAAAATCTTGGATTTCATGCCACCGAGGTGGTTGATGTAGCGGACCGCTGAAATGTTGTCCATCCACAGGACAATGGAGCAATTGGTTGCGCCCCCGAGGAGGCTCTTCAGGGCGAATGATCCCGCCATTAGTTCTAAGCCGTTGATGTGTAGGAGTTTCTCTGAGCAGGACCAAATTCCTCCGGTGGAGGTAGGCCCGCATCGTGCTCCCCAACCGTGAGTGCTCGCATCGGACTCGATGATGAAGTCTGGGGCAGTCCCGAAGATTGCCCTGCCGTTCCATGCCTCCATATGTTGTAGCCACCATGTGAGTTCCTGTTTGGCTGCATAGTCGAGTGGCACAGAATCTGAGTATGAGTGCCCTGAGCGTAGTTGTGTGGCTTTTAGTCTTTGCAAGGCCCTGTAGTGGAGTGGCCCGGGGAAGATAGCCTGGATGGAGGCGGAGAGGAGTCCGATTATTCTGGCTAATTGTCGTAGTGTTAACACTGGTCTTGTGAGTGTTCTGCGGATCTCCTTTTTGATGCGTTTGACTTTCTCTGTCAGTAGGCTGAGTGTCCCGGTAGTTGCGTCTATATGGAAACCAAGGAATTCTATGCTTTGGGATGGGGTAAGTATCGATTTCTCCCAATTGATGAGAAATCCTAAGTTTTGTAACAACGTTAGTGCCCCCGATAGGTGTTGTCGAAGTTGGTGAACCTCTTGAGCCATGATCAGCATATCGTCTAGATAAATGATCATTCGTATGCCTCTGCTGCGTAGCTGTCAGGGTACCTGTAGTCTCTACCTCTGATAAGAGGAGAGACTTAGACGTTTTCCCGTTCAGAAGGGTTGTTTCCTCCGTTCCTCGCGGTCCCTCCGGTCGGTTACACGCCGGCCGCGAGGGATCCACGCCCTTTTATGACGTGACGCTCAGTAGCCGACGTCATGACGCCAAGCCGGCTCGACCTGTCACTCAAACCCTGAACACGAACCAGGACTCGTCGGGGTTGTGATTACCTCCTAGAACCGGGGTATTTAATAGAGCTTGCCGCATTTGCTCATTGCCCTGTCGTGGTTCTAGCCAGTCTAGTCACTCAGTGCTCTTGTAGGTCTATTGTCTCTTTGGTTCTGACCCGGCTTGTTTGTATCACTCTGCTTATCTCTGTTATCCTTTGACCCGGCTTGTCTCTCGCTTACCTGTCTTCTCGTTCCCTCGACCTCGGCTTGCCTCTGACCATTCTCTACTTACTCCTTACGTTAAGTCCGGTCATTCTAAGGTCCGGTATACGTACCTATTACACTTTGTACTCTGCGTGTTGGATCCCTGTCCCGATCCTGACAGTAGCAAGGTGACCACCGGTTTCAGCAGTTTGGTGAAACACCAAGGAGCTGATGAGAGTCCAAAGGGAAGGCATCGGAATCTCCATGTCGCCCCTTCCCATTGGAATTGGAGCAGGTGGTGACACTCTTCCGCCATGGGGATCGTGAGGTAGGCATCTTGTAGGTCCAATTTGACCATCCAGTCCCCTAATCTGAGAAGGTCTCGTAGGCAGTGGATACCTTCCATTTTGAAATGGTGGTACCGCACAAATGCCTTTAGTGGCCGCAAGTTGATGACTGGGCGGACTCCGCCGCCCTTCTTGGGTACCAGGAATAGATTGCTCATAAACCCAAGGGGGGTTGACGGGACATGATATATGGTGCCTTTTTCTTGTAGTGTGAGAATCTCTTTGCTCACTAATGCCTTGTCTCGTGCTGAGAACGCTATTCGGTGAGGCTTGGCTGTTTGAACAGGGGTTTGTACAAACTCTATGTGATACCCCGTCACAGTATTGAGGACCCATTTGTCTGCGGTCAGTTGTTGCCAGGTCTCTATAAAGTGTACCAGTCTGCCCCCCACAGTCGGTGTACCCAGGGGTGGGAAAGTCAGTGCACTCACCATAAGGTCGTCTGCTGTATGCGTTGCCTCTGGGTCCTCGTGGTTGCCATGGTCTGGCTCTGGTCGGAAAGAAAGGTGAGGGAACTCTCATCTCTGGAGGCTGGAATCTAGTCGTGGCGGGGCCTCTGTATCCCCGGTAGGCACCGCGGGATGAACGGACGGGCAGACGGCCCCGGTGTCTGCCGGCCCCACAAAAAACTCTGGGGGAGAACACTCGTTTGATGTTCGTCTGTGCCTTGTCTAAGGCCGTAAAAGTGCTTACGTAAAGTCCCAGTTCTTTAACAAAACTGTCTCCGAACAGGAGACCCTTGGCTTGTGGTCCTGGTTCGGTGAGGGCCATGTTAACGAGCTTGGGCTCGATTTTCATCAATATGGTCTTGCGCCTTTCGGTGGCTAGCGCAGCATTTGCGTTGCCGATGAGGCATATAGATCTCTGGGCCCAGCCTCTAATGGCTAGTAAGTCAAGGGGCGTTCCTTCATTTAAGGCCGCCTCGACCAGTTCAAAAATCTTGGCACTAGGGCCTAGTGTATCCAGCACTTTATCCTGGCAATGGCGTAGGGAGTAATCAAGCCCCTTTTTTGTTTTCCAGCCAGATTTCCATAGAAATTGTGCAATTTTGGGATCTATGTCTGGTGTGGTGCAGGCCATGTCGGGCACAGTTGGGCGAGGGCATTCTGCCCGCAGTTTCTGCCTGGTGGCTTTATCCACGGGCTTACGAATCCTGGTCGCTATATACCGTGCCACATGATCGGACGGATACCAGTTGGCCGACCTAGGGTTTCGCAGCGTATGGTTCGCCCTGGGGGTCCAGGATGGCGGATGTATCCGCGGTGTCATACACAGGTTTTTGTGCCTTGCGTGCTGGACTATGACTCGGGGAGGAACCCTCCCATTCGGCTGAGTCGACTTCATCGGACTCGCTCGTAACCTCCTCAGCATCCGAACCAGAGTCGGAAGATTCTGTTTGGGCTTTTGCCCATTTCCATGTCCGCGCCGCTTTTGCCCGGCGGGTGGCTCGTTTTCGTGGGGGCCCCACGACCTCAGGTGTGACAGGACGTACCCTGTCCATCATTTCATTTTTGGAGGCATGTTTTCCCACGTCGTGGGCTTTGCACGTGGCTTTACGGCCCTCTCTGCGTACAGGGGGCTCATCTGGGACCCTGGCGTGGGTTATATTGGGGTTAGATGCCTTAATGGCGTTCGAAATGGAGTGGGATATGTTGTCAGACATAACCCCCATTGCGTTATAAATAGCCTGGGTGACTGATTTTGACATGGTGGCATCTAGGAGCGAGTGGAACTACTCTGAGTCCAGGTGCTCCAGGGGGTTCACCGCGTCCCCTTGCAGGGTTAAGGGTTCAGACCCTGTGGGCCTGAGGTGGGCTTTGGCGTCCCCCTTATCACTGGGGCCAGGGGCAGAATATTCACTAGGGGTCTGCATCTTAGGGAAGCTAAGGGTGAGTGACACAGTAGCTAAGAAGAGGTTAACCTTCTGCAGTAGCAGTTGAAAAAGGTTAACAGAGGCCGGAGACAAGGCAACAGAAAACAGAGACAAAAAACTTGCACTGTCAGCTTACAGAGTGTTCCCTCAAGAATGGCCTCTGGGGGCACTGGCAAGCTGACAGGCAGATTTTGCAAACCAATCAGCTTGCGCCTTCTAATGGGCTGTGCAAGCTGAGGTGGAAAAAAGAGCGGCAAAAAAATTGTTATGCCTCCCCTTTAAATGGCTGCCGTCCTGTGTTGCCGCGACCGCGCATGCGCGGCACCCGTACGTGAAGTGTAGCGGCGGGGAAGTCTTCTGAAGAGAGACCGGGCTGTTCCCAGAGGCTTCCCCGCGGCGAGTGGACAAAGAGGGTAATAAACTACCCGGTGGAAACCGCTGGACCGGCACACCCGCCAGGGGGGGCGCGGGGTACCGGCGAGAAACGCGGGGAAAAGGCTCCCTGACGGAAGGGAGACCCTCAGGGAGGGTAAACCAAAACGACGTGGCGTTGTGAAGGAAAAGCAAAACGGCAGTTAAACAGCAAAATCAACTTTACACATACATTGTCACAATATATTGTAAGGGAAAATAAAGGTGTACTTAGCTGAGGCAGCAGCAAAGAAAGAGGAAGAGGAGGAGATGACATGGAAGGATATCAGACAAGGACTGTTCCTATTGGTTAAGAGATAATGATGTAATGTTAACCCTGTGAGGGTAGTTATGCATGTTTCTTTTTTTCCTACAAATAAACACCTTAGCTTTTTCTTTGCTGCTGAGGAATAAAAGAAAGAGATAAGCCTAATAAGAGCCTCCGTGTCCTTTAATAAAATTCAATGCTGTCTCCTAAGCAGCCTACACAATATTTGTAAACATAACCTTTCAGATGTGTGGATCTTATTTGTATGTATTTTTATTTATTTTGGTCTCTCTGTGCGTCGGACTTGCATCAGAATTTTAGCCCTACTTTTAAAGTGACATTCGAAGCACTCGAACTACTATAGTTTAATCTAATAGTTCAGAGGCAAATAGACTGTCCCTGCACTTTCAACAGTGTAAGCACTGCCTTTTTGAGAAAAGGCAGCGTTCACATTGCTGCCTAACGCTACCTCTAGTGACTGTCAATCAGACAGCCACTAGAGGGGCTCCTGGATGTTATCCTGCAAAAATTGTAAGACCAAATTTCAGCATTTTTATTCTAAGCATAAAGATGGAGAACTCTTCCCCTAGAGACATATTTAGTCAATACATTTGTGTGAGATGCTGATTGGTGTAGCACATCAATTGCTGTGCAGGCGCACTAGCCTCCCTATGCTTCCCTATGGGAAAGCACTGGATTGGCGGAGATCACTGTTACTGATGATTTAACCCCTTAAGGACCGAACTGTTTTTGCGATGTTGTACATTTGCGACTAGGCATCTTTTTACACTTTTGTGATGTTTGTGTTTAGCTGTAATTTTCCGCTCTCTCATTTACTGTTCCCATACAAATTATATATTGTTTTTTTCAGGACAAAAAGGGCTTTCTTTACATACCATTATTTATATAATCTCATGTAATTTCATTTTAAAAATATTAAAAAATATAATGAAAAATTGAAAAAAAATACATGTTTTTTTTTACTTTTACTTGAAAAATCTTTTACTCATCTACAAAAGCGAATGAAAAAAACTACTGAATAGATTCAAAATTTTCTCCTGAGTTTAAAAATACCAAGTGTTTACATGCTTTTTTGCTATTTTTTTTGCATGTTATAGGGCTATAAGTACAAGTAGGATATTGCGGTTTCAAAACATACATTTTTTTAATTTATCAATAGTGACATTGTAACACTATTATCTGTCATAAATCTCTGAATAACACCCCACATGTACATATTTTTTTTTTAAAGTAGACAACCCAGGGTATTCAATATGGGGTATGTCCAGACTTTTTTAGTAGCCACTTAGTCGCAAACACTGGCCAAAGTTAGCGTTCATATTTGGTTGTGTGTGAAAAAAGTAAAAAAAACTAAATTGAACTCTAATTTGGGCCAGTGTTTGTGACTAAGTGGTTACTAAAAAAGACTGGACATACCCCATTTGCAATACCTTGGGTTGTCTTCTTTTGCAAATGGTATGCCATCATGGGGGTAATTCTCATTCCTGGGCTACAATACACTCTCAAAGGCAACGTAACCAACCTGGCCATTTTCAATGTAAAAATATTTGACCCATATATTTGACCCTGTAACTTTCAAAAGTGCTATACAACCTGTACATGGGGGGTACTGTTATACTCAGGAGACTTTGCTGAACACAAATATCAGTGTTTCAAAACAGGAAAATGTATCACAACAATTATATCGTCAGTAAAAGTGCTGTTTGTGTGTGAAAAATGAAAGAAAAGTCACTTTCACTGACAATATCATCGCTGTGATATGGTTTACTGTTTTGAATCACTAATATTTGTGTTCAGCAAAGTCTCCCGAGTAAAACAATAACCCCCCATGTACAGGTTTTATGGTGTCATAGAACGTTACAGGGTAAAATACAGTGCTAGCAAATTAAATTCTCTGGACTTTCGGCCTGGGTTGGCAGGCAGGTCCCTCAAATTGCACTCAATAAAATTACTTAATTATGTATAAATATTACATAAATACGCACGTAGAATTTAAATATATATGCATATTTATATATTTGAAGTCTATGTGTATATTTATATAATTATTTATGTCATTTTGTATATGGACATATGTATATTTCGTATTATTTTTATTTATTTATATATACATAGATATATATATTATTTCATTCTAAGTGTATTTTGATATAAATATGTATATATATATATATATATATATGTTAATTTTAAAATACAGTTAGAATAAAATTCCATATAGATATATAATTTTTTAATTATTTTTTATTATTTTTACATTTTTTAATTTTATTTAAATTACTTATTATTTGTATTTTATAATATATAAAAGTTTATATATATATATATATATATATATATATATATATATATATATATATATAAACTGAAGAAATCAAGATGCACTCACAGGTCTTCAAATATAAGAAAAAGATGGTACTTTATTAATCCATGTGTGGTATACAAAAAAAATCAATCGACGTTTCGACCCTGCCGGGTCTTTTTCAAGATCATTAGATGCATAACAATCAAGTGTATATATATCAAATCTAAAAATATGTAAATGTGCACTTACCCAATAGAGCAGTGAAGTGGAGAGTGTCTGCCCGTTAGAACCCGGAAGTGATTGGAAGCCGCACAGAACGTCACGTGATCGGGACGTCTGACGGAGAGGACTGGTTGCCATAGTGAAAGTACACAGAAAAAAAGGCACTTGCCGAGCGCAGAAGATAGGAGCTAATGTGAGAGAAAGTTGATAGTATTAACTATCAACATAAATGGTGCCAGAGTTAGATGTAAATAGAGTGAATAAAACCAGTGCTATAACGTGCAAATAAAATGATAGTGCCACATAAGTGAAAAAACAACTACACGCAAAATATACAATCTATTACATCAAATCTCAATCTTGGCAACAATTAAAAACAAAGCAAGAGTTCAAACTTATTCATGTATCAATGTATTAACAAAAAAGAGAAATAAATAGTACTCTGTTCCTTAACCCCTTAAGGACACATGACATGTGTGACATGTCATGATTCCCTTTTATTCCAGAAGTTTGGTCCTTAAGGGGTTAAAGGGAGAGCATATATGATAATGACTCATATATGAGAAATATAATACTCTAATAATAATTAAAGAAGATAGCTGAAAGCTATGTACGGATAAGCTCTATCATATAATAAGAGACAAAACATATGCAAGTTACAGACCTGAGTGAATAATAAACTACCATAGAGACACCATGTCTGATATAATAAACACAAATATATCAAGGAACTGGCAGCATATAGGTGCACCAAATAAATAAATAAACAGCACTTATAAATAAAACATATCTATTTGCTAATCGCTAAATCAATTTCACCATAGAAAAATCCACTGTAGCATATGATTGCTGTCTACATCAGAAAATGATAAAGTATGTATCAAAAAGAGGGGAATTAAATCCTACAAAACATATAGAACCAATAAATACTGCAAAATATTGGGTAGATACTGTATAAATCACTCCAAAAACGTCGATTGATCTTTTTTTCTGTCCTTATTAATATATTTTTTGTAGTTAATCTAGGGCAGAGCGGATGGTGCACAGAGGTCAACGCATTTATGGTAAGTTGTCTTTGGAGGGAGATTCAACACATTAAATATATAATGAAACACTCTAATGTTAGGCATATATATTTATATTTATATTGACAGAGTGTTCCTTTTTTTTTTTTTTTTTTTCAATATCTGATTTTTATTGAGATATTTTGTACATAAGAAAAATAACAGTGGGGATACAGAAAGGAAAAGGGGAAATGGGTAAAAGGAAAGCCAACAAGCGAAGCAATGCAGGCTGCATACATTTTGTACAGAGTAAGAACATTACAGTTATGTCGCAGTCATAGCCCACAATAGACCATAATTACGTACTGACAATAACCCAGTGTAGTTTAAATAGAGGAATCATACACACATATAAATATTTGTTCCACAATGTACTTGAATACAGGATACACAAGGAAGGAAGAACTCATTACCTCTGGCGCAACAATAGTGTCCAAGATACATCAAGGATAATAAGAATAATGTATTGTAATGAAATAGAAGTATGATAGGGTGAAAAAGTCACTAATAGGATAGTAAGTGGTGAGGTGCATAACTATCATTCTGTATAATGCCTAATTTATCCTGTAGTAGGGCCCAGATGTGACGGTGGGAGTCCTAAAGCTAATATTAGGAGTAACGTGTTAGGAGCAGCGTTAATATTACCAATATTGCTCGAGCAAATAATGTACTCGTCTAGTGATAGTCCTGGGACCTCCTGGTTGTCCCTATCGTATACGACTACCTATTTATATGTAAGTACGTATGGCATTAAACCGTGGAAGTGGTGAAAAGGGGCCAGAAGGTGCCAAGAGATTCGGATGAGTCGTATGGTGCCGAAGTGTGCTTTGATCAGAAAGACCTTGATTACACAATTACGAGTAGTGTAAGGTAGAGGTAAGGCTTGAGGGGTGGAATGAGGTCTTCAGCTATTTGGGCGATTCAAGTGACTTTGCTAAAATACGACCTAGATGCGTTTCAGTCAGGTAACTCTAAAGGGTTTTACGACTGTAGACAAGGCAACCGTATCTTAGTCCTACAAATGGAATGTAGCAGTTCTGAGCAGCTGCGAAACTTGTTGTCTACTGTGTTCTGGGTGAGAGTCTGGCCACAGAGAAGCGCTTGTTGTAGGGTGAAAGGAGAAAGATGTGGAAGATAAGGGTAACAGAGGGGAGAAAGGAGGGACAGGATGAGAGACGAGCTGCAAAGTAGGAGAATAAGAGCAGAGAGGAAAGGAAGGGCCAGGATAGGAAAGGAAAGGAAAGGAAAGAAGAAGAAGGGAAGGTAAAGGAAAGGAAAAGGTAAAAGGTAAAAGGTCCCCATATCCGATTATCCTCATTTGAAGGCTGCTAATACTGTACTGTGCGGGCTTGAGATAGAATTAGCCCAAGTTGGTGTAGTATTGGTATGTGGCGTCCCAACCATTCCTGGGCTACAATACACTCTCAAAGGCAACGTAACCAACCTGGCCATTTTCAATGTAAAAATATTTGACCCATATATTTGACCCTGTAACTTTCAAAAGTGCTATACAACCTGTACATGGGGGGTACTGTTATACTCAGGAGACTTTGCTGAACACAAATATCAGTGTTTCAAAACAGGAAAATGTATCACAACAATTATATCGTCAGTAAAAGTGCTGTTTGTGTGTGAAAAATGAAAGAAAAGTCACTTTCACTGACAATATCATCGCTGTGATATGGTTTACTGTTTTGAATCACTAATATTTGTGTTCAGCAAAGTCTCCCGAGTAAAACAATAACCCCCCATGTACAGGTTTTATGGTGTCATAGAACGTTACAGGGTAAAATACAGTGCTAGCAAATTAAATTCTCTGGACTTTCGGCCTGGGTTGGCAGGCAGGTCCCTCAAATTGCACTCAATAAAATTACTTAATTATGTATAAATATTACATAAATACGCACGTAGAATTTAAATATATATGCATATTTATATATTTGAAGTCTATGTGTATATTTATATAATTATTTATGTCATTTTGTATATGGACATATGTATATTTCGTATTATTTTTATTTATTTATATATACATAGATATATATATTATTTCATTCTAAGTGTATTTTGATATAAATATGTATATATATATATATATGTTAATTTTAAAATACAGTTAGAATAAAATTCCATATAGATATATAATTTTTTAATTATTTTTTATTATTTTTAAATTTTTTAATTTTATTTAAATTACTTATTATTTGTATTTTATAATATATAAAAGTTTATATATATATATATATATATATATATATATAAACTGAAGAAATCAAGATGCACTCACAGGTCTTCAAATATAAGAAAAAGATGGTACTTTATTAATCCATGTGTGGTATACAAAAAAAATCAATCGACGTTTCGACCCTGCCGGGTCTTTTTCAAGATCATTAGATGCATAACAATCAAGTGTATATATATCAAATCTAAAAATATGTAAATGTGCACTTACCCAATAGAGCAGTGAAGTGGAGAGTGTCTGCCCGTTAGAACCCGGAAGTGATTGGAAGCCGCACAGAACGTCACGTGATCGGGACGTCTGACGGAGAGGACTGGTTGCCATAGTGAAAGTACACAGAAAAAAAGGCACTTGCCGAGCGCAGAAGATAGGAGCTAATGTGAGAGAAAGTTGATAGTATTAACTATCAACATAAATGGTGCCAGAGTTAGATGTAAATAGAGTGAATAAAACCAGTGCTATAACGTGCAAATAAAATGATAGTGCCACATAAGTGAAAAAACAACTACACGCAAAATATACAATCTATTACATCAAATCTCAATCTTGGCAACAATTAAAAACAAAGCAAGAGTTCAAACTTATTCATGTATCAATGTATTAACAAAAAAGAGAAATAAATAGTACTCTGTTCCTTAACCCCTTAAGGACACATGACATGTGTGACATGTCATGATTCCCTTTTATTCCAGAAGTTTGGTCCTTAAGGGGTTAAAGGGAGAGCATATATGATAATGACTCATATATGAGAAATATAATACTCTAATAATAATTAAAGAAGATAGCTGAAAGCTATGTACGGATAAGCTCTATCATATAATAAGAGACAAAACATATGCAAGTTACAGACCTGAGTGAATAATAAACTACCATAGAGACACCATGTCTGATATAATAAACACAAATATATCAAGGAACTGGCAGCATATAGGTGCACCAAATAAATAAATAAACAGCACTTATAAATAAAACATATCTATTTGCTAATCGCTAAATCAATTTCACCATAGAAAAATCCACTGTAGCATATGATTGCTGTCTACATCAGAAAATGATAAAGTATGTATCAAAAAGAGGGGAATTAAATCCTACAAAACATATAGAACCAATAAATACTGCAAAATATTGGGTAGATACTGTATAAATCACTCCAAAAACGTCGATTGATCTTTTTTTCTGTCCTTATTAATATATTTTTTGTAGTTAATCTAGGGCAGAGCGGATGGTGCACAGAGGTCAACGCATTTATGGTAAGTTGTCTTTGGAGGGAGATTCAACACATTAAATATATAATGAAACACTCTAATGTTAGGCATATATATTTATATTTATATTGACAGAGTGTTCCTTTTTTTTTTTTTTTTTTTCAATATCTGATTTTTATTGAGATATTTTGTACATAAGAAAAATAACAGTGGGGATACAGAAAGGAAAAGGGGAAATGGGTAAAAGGAAAGCCAACAAGCGAAGCAATGCAGGCTGCATACATTTTGTACAGAGTAAGAACATTACAGTTATGTCGCAGTCATAGCCCACAATAGACCATAATTACGTACTGACAATAACCCAGTGTAGTTTAAATAGAGGAATCATACACACATATAAATATTTGTTCCACAATGTACTTGAATACAGGATACACAAGGAAGGAAGAACTCATTACCTCTGGCGCAACAATAGTGTCCAAGATACATCAAGGATAATAAGAATAATGTATTGTAATGAAATAGAAGTATGATAGGGTGAAAAAGTCACTAATAGGATAGTAAGTGGTGAGGTGCATAACTATCATTCTGTATAATGCCTAATTTATCCTGTAGTAGGGCCCAGATGTGACGGTGGGAGTCCTAAAGCTAATATTAGGAGTAACGTGTTAGGAGCAGCGTTAATATTACCAATATTGCTCGAGCAAATAATGTACTCGTCTAGTGATAGTCCTGGGACCTCCTGGTTGTCCCTATCGTATACGACTACCTATTTATATGTAAGTACGTATGGCATTAAACCGTGGAAGTGGTGAAAAGGGGCCAGAAGGTGCCAAGAGATTCGGATGAGTCGTATGGTGCCGAAGTGTGCTTTGATCAGAAAGACCTTGATTACACAATTACGAGTAGTGTAAGGTAGAGGTAAGGCTTGAGGGGTGGAATGAGGTCTTCAGCTATTTGGGCGATTCAAGTGACTTTGCTAAAATACGACCTAGATGCGTTTCAGTCAGGTAACTCTAAAGGGTTTTACGACTGTAGACAAGGCAACCGTATCTTAGTCCTACAAATGGAATGTAGCAGTTCTGAGCAGCTGCGAAACTTGTTGTCTACTGTGTTCTGGGTGAGAGTCTGGCCACAGAGAAGCGCTTGTTGTAGGGTGAAAGGAGAAAGATGTGGAAGATAAGGGTAACAGAGGGGAGAAAGGAGGGACAGGATGAGAGACGAGCTGCAAAGTAGGAGAATAAGAGCAGAGAGGAAAGGAAGGGCCAGGATAGGAAAGGAAAGGAAAGGAAAGAAGAAGAAGGGAAGGTAAAGGAAAGGAAAAGGTAAAAGGTAAAAGGTCCCCATATCCGATTATCCTCATTTGAAGGCTGCTAATACTGTACTGTGCGGGCTTGAGATAGAATTAGCCCAAGTTGGTGTAGTATTGGTATGTGGCGTCCCAACCATTCCATTGCTGGTAGAATTTGGATATGTTTCCTCTTTTTGCCCATTCCTTTTCATGGCAGTATGCGGTGTTGATTCTATTAAGCAGTTCTTTTGCAGTAGGGATAAAGTCACTTTTCCAGTGGGACGCAACACATAGCTTTGCTGCAATTAACACATGAATGACAGCTGCCCTCGAGGGGATGTGAGACGAGTCAGGCAAAATGTGAAGCAAAAAACTAGCAGGTTGAAAAGAGAGTTTTAACCCTGACATATTGTGTATTACGTTTGCCACATAGATCCAAAATGCGCTGAGTTTCGGGCATTCCCAAAAAATATGCAACATGGTGCCTTTACCGCCATTGCACCTCCAGCAAGTGGGAGCAGCCGTTGGATATATTTTGCTTAGCCTACTAGGTACTAGGTACCATCTCATCAGTACCTTGTAATATGCTTCCCATAAATTAATGCATTTTGTGGACTTTTTTGTGGTTGCTATCGCAGACAACCAGTCGTCGGTATGAAAAGTCGTGTTTAAATCTGTTTCCCATCTTATCATATAGGGTAATTTATCCTTCTTAGATGAGTTTACTTGGGTTAGGTAACACAAAGCTAGGAATTTCAGCGGGGCATGAGATTTCCCTATGCTGTAAAGTGTACGACTGATTGGGGTAAATGATGATAGATCCCGGTTTGTTATGTTTGCTGAATTTAATATGTGTTTTACTCTCAAATAAAGGAAAATGTCTTTATGAGGAAGGTTATGAGAATTTTGCATGTCTGGGAAAGTACGAATACCTTCGGAGTCATACAAGGAGTACACGTGAGTAAGACCATGTTTAGGCCAATGCTGAATTGACAAATCTGGAGATGTCGTGGATAGGATTTTTAGTGGAGCCAAGAAGAATAGTTCATGTTTGGGACAAAGGCCTGTGCTCCATGACTTCCATGACTGCAGGAGAAATTTCGTACACGGCAGTAGAGATTTGGTGGTGCATGTTTGCGTAGTCCACAAATTATCAGAGAGGGAATGAATTTGACTGCAAGCCTGTTCGAGTTTAAGCCAAACCGGACTTGTTTTCCCCGACAATAGGTCTAAGCTTTGTGCAAGTATAGAGGCTTTATAATAGTTATATATATTGGGAACACCAAGACCGCCTTGATGGACGGAGCGCCATAGTGATGAAGTAGCGAGTCTCGGAGGTTTTTTCTTCCAAATGTGCGCATTAATAGATGTTTGGAATCTCGAAAGAATTGATTTGGGAAGAGTGATGGGTATCGTACGGAACAGATAAAGTATATGAGGGAGTGACATCATTTTTATTGAGTTAACCCTGCCTATCCAGGAGGTGTTCAGCTTATCCCATGATTTTAGTTGATTGGATAATTTCAACAATACCGCTTCGTGATTTTCTTTTATAGTCTGAGAGGCTGTAAGGGTGAGCTTTATGCCCAAATACGTGATCGAGGTGGTGCGCCAGTCAAAGGGAAATCTTGATTTTAGAGTAGTTACAGTTGGAGGGTCAAGATTCAGAGGGAGTATTTGCGTTTTACTAACATTGTTTTTATAAAATGACAAAGTTCCATAGTTAACCAGCGTTTGCATGAGGTGAGGTATGGTGGAGCTTGGATTCGTCAAGAAAAGAATAATATCATCTGCAAATAGAGCGAGTTTCTTTTCCCCCGCCGGTGTAATAAATCCGGGAATTAATGAGTCTTGTTTGATCGATCGGACAAGTGGTTCCAGACACAAAATAAATATGAGAGGGGATAAGGGGCACCCTTGTCTAGTACCATTTGAGATGTTAAAGCTCTTGGATAAAAAACCTGAGCTGAAAACTTTCGCTGAGGGTGAAGAGTAAAGAGCCATGATACTAGAAATAAAAGGTGCTGAGAAACCGTAGGCTTGCAGGGTGAGTTCCATATAAGACCAATTGAGGCGGTCGAAGGCCTTTTCTGCGTCCAAGGCCATTAAGACCCCGGACATGCGGTGACGCTTGGCCCATTCAATGAGGTCCATACAGAATCTGGTGTTATCTCCCACCTGCTTGCCGGGCACAAAGCCTGCTTGTTCTTCAGAAACTAAGGTAGGGAGCAAGGGTTTCAGTCTGTTGGCTATGAGTTTTGCATAAAGTTTCACATCCGCATTCAATAGCGAAATTGGACGTAGATTACCACATGTCGTAGGTGGTTTGTTCGGTTTGGGTAATGTGATAATGTATGCCTCCAGCATGGATTTAGGAAAGCATCCAGTTTCTCTTATCTTGTTGAAAAGATTGGTAATGTGCGGAGTTAAGTAAGGTTCTAATTTAATATAATAATAATTTGGGAGTCCATCTGGACCAGGTGCTTTGTGTTTAGGGAGGGATTTAATAGCTGCGGCCACTTCAAGTTCCTCGAATGGAGCTGATAGCAGGTTATTCTGTTGCTGTGTGATGGTTGGTAACTGAATTTGTTCTAGGAATTGTTGTATTCCTGTTCCGTTCGGAGTGTACAAATCCTCCCTTTTATCAAGGTTATAGAGATCCTCATAAAAGGATGCCAATTCGTTCACTATGTCGGTAGGATTATATAGTTTCAACTGTGATTTTGAAAGAATGAATGGGATCTTCGTTTGAAGGTAATTGGATTTTAGTTGACTTGCTAGTAGTTTCCCGGCTTTGTTGCCCATACCATAATAGTGTTGTCGAAGTTTCGTTGAGGACGCCGTAAATTCTTTAATCTTCAGTTTTAGAATTTCGTCTCTTGTTTTGGTGATTTGCTGTGTTATAGTGCGAGAAGGGGATAATTTGTTGGAGTTTTCCAAAGACGTGAGATCTTGGAGTAGTTTTTGCTGGGAGTCGCGAAGTACCCTTTTGTTAGTCGCTCCCAGCTTTATAAATTCACCCCTTATCACCGCCTTGTGGGCCAGCCATTGGGTTTCTACGGATGTGTCTGTTGTGTTATTGATTTCGAAGTAGTTTTGCAGTTCCTTAGCAATCTTCTCCAAATCTGATGCCGAGTCAAGGATGGATTCATTCAATCTCCATTTACCACGGCCTCTTGTAGGATAAGGCACTGCTATCGTGATTATTATTGGGGCATGGTCGGACCATGTCCTATTACCTATCGTCTGATCCACTAGGTGAGGCAATGTTAGTTTGTCTATCAAACAGATATCTATACGTGTGTATGTTAAATGGACCGGGGAGAAATACGTATAATTTTTAGCGGCTGGGAATAGGTTTCTCCACGTGTCATAGAGATCATGTGAAAAAATGAGATTGGAGAAAAGTTTGCTATTTTGGATGGTTAATTTATTGGGCTTTTGATTGTTGGAACGTTGGACATCTAATGTAGGATCTAGGGTACAATTGCAATCACCGCAAATTATAACATGGCCCTGTTTTAAGGAGGAGATTTTCTTTATAGTTTTATTAAGAAAGGAAAATTGAGCCTCATTTGGGGCGTATAAGGATGCTATCGTTATTAGGATTCCATTAAGGTCCCCCACTATAATTAATAATCTCCCCTGGGGGTCGACGTATTGTGTAGTGGGGGTAAATACCCAATCTGCGTGTATTAGGATACTAACACCTTTTGATTTATTAGGTGCATAAGCGTGATAGGCTGTGGGGTATTTGGAGGATCGTAACTTAGGCGGATTTTTTATACTGAAATGCGTTTCTTGTAGACAGACTATTGCGGCATCGGAATTATGCATTTCTTTTAGAACTTGTTTGCGCTTGTACGGGCTGTTAAGGCCTTTGACGTTTAAAGATAAAATTGTCATCGTGTTAATCATTTAGACAGGAAGTATGGCACTAGCAGGTAATTAGGCAGTTCGGTCTGGCGATGAGAAGGATGGCAGGACGGTGGTGTGCACAATTAAAGATAGCAAGACTGGCAGAAGATTACGTACGTTAAAAGGACGAGTTGGATTACCAGTTAATGTTGCTGGATATGGGGGTGAGAAATAGGGGGAGGAAAGAAAGAAAGGTAAGAAAGTGATAAGAACTAAAGTAACTATATACAAAGTCATCTTCCTATAGGGAAGATATATCTTGGTCAACATGAGAGCACTAACGGTGTCCCAAAACATGACCTGGGGGGCCAGGGAGAGTCCTCAGGCCTAAAATGAATCGCAATACAGTGGATGGCTGCAATTAAATTGAATAAAAGGTGGTTGATCCAAATGATACAAACTGTATCTTTCTAAATGAATACAGAGGAATATAGGAACAGTTAGACGTTAACGGCTGTATAGTAACATAGAGCACTCGGAGTGACGATGTCGAACGGATTGAAGGATTTATACTTTATGCGACATGCAAGCAATATATATAAACAACAACCAGACGTGACATGATGTGAGGGGGTGTCAGCTACTTATTAGTGAAATGACGGCAGGGTTATTAAGGGATGTCGAGACGTTCGTTGCTACTGAGTACATGCTCGCAGTTGTTAAACGTTTGTGAGCTGTCACTGTACAATCACCTGGAAGTGATGTAAATTGTATAAATCTAAAGCGTAGAAAAACTTTAGGATTGAAAACACAAAATGTAAAACATAAAGTACAGCGGAGTGCACGCCGTTATAGAGATTAAAGGGAGAAATTCAAAAGTTAGATAGTCAGGTGCTCAATATGTATATAGATATGTTATCCATAGACCTCCTCCTTTTTTTTTTCTTTTTTTTTCATTATTATTTTTTATTTTATGTTTTTTAGTTGTATTTTATATATTTTTTTTTTATTTATTTATTTATTTATTTATTTATTTATTTTTTTTTTCACAGACGGTGTGCAGAATTTGAAGCGTACTCCTATGAATACCCGCGAGAGAACATACAGAGGTCCGAATGTCCCCAGTTGCCCTATCACATGCAGTCTATAGTGCGTAGAGAAACATACACGGGTCAAAAAAAAAATGAATAAGGCATAGTCAAGAAAATAAAAAGGACATGTAAAACATAGTGGCAATGCGTGGGGGTAGCAGAAGTATAAGTACTAATAAATATATATACTGGTAGTAGTCTCCCATATTAGCTGGCAAGGTGCCCACAATCGGCCCTTCCTGACAGTGGTGGAGGCTTAGCAAGCCATACGTGTTAGTAGCAAGCGACGATGTATACATACAGTACTACAGATAATAACGCTTAAAGTAAAATTTTTGCAATCAATTTAACAGTCGCGATTATACCCACGGTAAACATAAAATATGAATTGCTATATCTGCGAAATTTGTTAGGAATGTATAGGTAGGTGGGCTGCACATAAAGTGTGGGAGTGAGCAGTTTAATAACAGAGCCCACAATCGGGGCCTAGTGACAACACTGCTAGCATGAGATTAATTACTTGTGACTATAAGCGGCACTTTAAATCTAGCGACATGCTAAGGGGTTGTAAAAAGAGATCTAAAAATAACATAACGATAGATTATTACGAATCGAAATGTGGTGCTATGAACAATCATATAGAGCATATAAAGAGAAGACATAACGTTTTAAAAGTCATAACGTTTTAAACATGCTAGACTGTGCATAAAATGGGGTATACTCATCGATATGCAAACATGTGAGCGGGAGACAGTTCATGAGTTTGTAGCCGGCGAACCAGATAGGACCCAATCCGTCTGTAGTTTTCTCGGGGAGAGATCTGTTGAAGATGTTGCACACAAGGGCGATTTAGTGGCGGTCCAAAGACCCCATGATGTGATGAGCTTCATGCCTTCGTCCGGGTCGTTCATGACAACCGTTCTCCCTTCTCTCCAGACCAGAAGCTTTGTTGGGTAGCCCCACTTGTAGGAAACATTATTGTTGCGTAGAGTTTTAGTGATGGTCAGGAATTCTTTCCGACGAGCCATTGTGGAAGCCGAAAGGTCAGCAAATAGAAATATTTGTTGAAACGGTTCCGGTAAGGTGCCAACTTTCCGTGCTGCATTGAGGAGGGTGTTCTTATGAACAAAGTAGTGGAACTTCACGATCACATCTTTAGGTACGTCTCTCGCCATACGGGCCGGGCGTGGAAGCCTATGCATGCGATCGAACATCCATGCAGAGTCAGGCAATTCCGGGACCAGGGATTTGCATATAGATAGAATGAAAGCAGGTAAAGCATCATGGGGTACATCGTCCGGTATGCCCCTGAATCTGACGTTCTGTCTCCGTGATCGATCCTCCAGATCCGCCAGTTTCAGTTTAAGAGTAGTGTTATCTTCTGAGAGTTTCTGGATCTTGTCTACGACCTCATTATGGGCGACACATAGCTCATCCGATTTGTTTTCCAGATGACTGGTTCTATCTCCCAATGACGAGATTTCCCTCCTCAGTTCACTGTCAATTTGTAAGAAATCTTTTCTGATTGTAGTACGGAGGTCCTGCAACATTCTGTGCAGACTGCGTTCCGTGACCGTGGCGTCTGAAATTTTAGAGGAGGTTGACTCACTGTCTGACTGATCGTCCGACACAGCATGCGTTTCGCCGCCATCTTGGCTGCTCTTTTTTCGGTCTTTTTTGCGGTTTTTCGTCGTGTCCGTGAGCTTTAATTGCTTAGAAGGTGACATTTCCGTGGTATACCTCTGTGGGGATGAGGGTTTTAACATAAATTTGCAGTTTTCTGCTGACTTTGTCGCTAGTTAGGCCGGAATAACAGCGGAGCTCTCAAGCCATGCGTCCGTGCTAGCCGGAAGTCGGACACGCCCCCCGACAGAGTGTTCCTTTAAGGTGGAAGGTGGAAAAATTAGGTTTGAACAGGGACATTTTGAACAAGGATATCTTAGGTTAACCCCTGTGAAAATTCCTAATAACAAAGGAAAAGTGAATGTCTTTTTGCCTAGTGTAAGCAGTGCATTTTCCTTGGATGGCACTTTCAATGGGCGGCAAAAAACACCAGTTCCAAACACCCTGGCAGAAGTTTTGTTAGCCTCTGTCATGGGGGTGGGGGGTTCAAAAGCTGACCAGCTAGACTCCTGTCATGGCTTACCTGAGTTGGGAGTCCGGTAGGCAGAGATTTGTGCTCACCCTTGCAGAAAAAAAAACCCCACAGTAACCAGATAAGATAAGATAAGAAGCTACCTGGGCTGTGAATCTGTGCATGAGGGCTTAGGCAGGAACAGTAACCGGGTACGAGAAAACAGACAAGGGCAAATCGAGAAGAGTAGTCAGACACAGTTCCAACGGTCAGGGCAGGCAGAGGATAGGCAATAACGAAGATCCATAAGCAGGGGTCACAAACCAAGTCAGTCTTTAAGGAACAAAAAAACAAGAAACAACGAATTGACAAAGGTCCCAGCGCGAGGCAGTGCTTATATACCCAGCTAATTAATGATCTGCATCAGGTGGGCTTATATAGATACATTATCTATACATTATCTACATTAGGCAGAAACAAAAACTGAAGTGTTGGGCACTTCTGGGGTGACCACGTCTGGATGTCATGGTGAGAACCGTGACACCTCCTTAGGGAATCCTCTCCAAGGTGGGTGGCTGTTCATGTTGCACAGGAGCACTGTCCTGAACTCTTCTTGCTCAGCTTCCCTGCAGTGATGCCAGTAACTCCAGCTTCCAGCTTCACTAAGCGGCAGCATGTACAGGAGTCAGCCAAGCAGCTCCACTGGAGCCCAGGGAAAGAATCCACTCCAACTCTCCCAAAGGAAGCGAGGCTGGATGGATTAAAATTAAAGAAAAATTATAATAATGTGTGTATGTCAGTGTATGTGGTTTTAAGAGTGTGTGTCACTGAGTGGGTATGTCAGTATGTGTCTGACGGTCAAAGTGCATGTTTGTTTTAAACAGCAAGAGATGCGTCCTTGACAGGAAGGGAGGGGCAAATTTAGATTAAGGGGGTGCCTGTGTTTTGTCTGCCTAGGACAGCACAAATCCAAAATATACAGATGAGTGTAACAATACATAAAGAAGTAAAGTTTCAGACCTAACTTACTAGACAGATTTAAATGTTACTCACTATAGACTCACCATACATAACACACTCATCAGAGCTAAATGGTTAATGGAATGGAAATTATGAGCTTTGCGATACACTTTACAGGATAATATCAGGTGACTCTTTATATTAACGCTATATTTATTGAAAGTTTTTTAAATATTGATGTAAGGCAAAAGTGGAAAGTCAAGAAAAAAAAAAACTAGAATATGTACTTCATTATATGACTGTCTTTTAAGTCGATCTTGCTCATTCAAACACTTTATTATTTTATACACCCAATGAGATTATTAAAATAATCTTTGGTCTAACATTTCCATAGCAAGTCTTTCTCATTATAGCACAGTTGGAGATCTTGGAAAATCTTGAAACACTTGTGTGAGCTGCTGAGCTGATATGAAATAAAAAGACATCAGAATGAACTGTGCCAATGTCTGCCCCATGTTATTAATCTTGTCAGAAGCAGCTAAAGCGTCAGAAAGGGACTTTACGAAGACAAGCCTGCTAGATATTTCGACCTTAGCTACTTTGCTTCAACTATTTTAAACTCAGTTTGGACAAAAAAAATGCATAGCAAAACAGTAATTTAAAAGCAAAGGTAACCTAAGATGATTATAAACTTTTACAAGTTGTTTATTTCCTTCTCAGAAAAACAACTTTATCCATTATTATACACATGTTATTGTGGAGACGAAAATCCAAATTATTCTATAGTTACAATTTCTTCGATCGTATTAAATGAAGAAAAATAAATGTGCAGGTTAAAAATGAATGTTGTATATGTATCACTACAATACTAAGCTCATAGCTTAATCCTAAATTTATTTTGCAACATCGTTTTCTTTCCATTGCAATAGCTTATGTGCAGTTCTCTTGTGTTTTTTTTGAGGATTTTATATAAAAATTTCCAAGAAATCCAAAGCCTAGAACAGGTTCAGTTATGTCTAGTAATATGAATATCGAGTAAAGAAGTAGATTTTTGGTATTTCTTTGTGGGCAGGTATCAGATACTCAGAATATGACTGTGAGTGATGTGTCAATGTGTGTACTTACTTTTTCCATGCCCTTGTGTGTTTATTTGTTGTGTATGTGTATTTTTGTGTATGGATTGTAATTTGTGAGTGATTTGAAGTGTGTAATCAAACAAGAAGATATGAGAACACTTAAAATGGCAAAAGCATACAGTGTGCCCCTGGTTACTTACCACTCAAATCTCAAGCTTTAGGTGGGCTCATGAGATTCTTGCTGTAAATCACAACTTGTGATGTGTTAGTGTGCTTGGTTTTGTAACGTGTGTTATTGTGTAAGATTACTTGCTTCTTGAATATCATGTTAAAAGTAAAAGTGATAAATGAGTAATATTACACAGTAGTATAGGCTTAAAAAACCCTTAAAAGTCCATCAACGTCAGTGTTTCATACATCACAGAGCTTCTTGTCTTTCCTCCCCATAATCCTGATCCTTCTCTTTCGTTATACCTGCAAGTTGATGGTACTTGCATCAGTCCATTCCTGCAAGCTTGTTGTCTTGGTGTTATCTTTTATTCTGGCATCACCTTTGTACCTCATATCCAGCATGTTGCTAAAACCTGTCAATTCCACCTTAAAACACCTGTTGCTCCTACCACACCTCATCCCTCTGTCAATCCTTACACTGGCTTCCTGTATTCTATACAAAATACTATAATCAAAATACTAACCCTTACCTATAAAGCTCTAGACAACTCTAGCCCCTCTTACATTTCTTCACTAATTCATAGATATGCTCCTTCTTGGCCTCTTTGGACTGCTGGTGTCCTTCTCCTGTCCACTGCTTGGACCCTTACTGCTAACTTGAGCTTAATAACTTGTCACAGGTGGCTCCTTTCCTTTGAAGCAGCCTGCCTACACACATCAGACTTTCCCCTAGTCTTCAATAGGATAAGATTTGCTTCAAATCCCATCTGTTCAGAAATGCTTTTGGCCTCCCTGAGTAACTTTTATGTCACATATCTGTCTCTTCCTCTCTCCTAAAGAGCCAGACTCCACTCTCACCTCCAGTTCTGCTACTTTGCCATCTTGGGCAGGGTCCTAATCTACCTATTGGTTCTGTATCATTTTGTAAATATCTCATTTATTATGACATTTCCTCTTTTCATAATATTGTAAAGCACTGCAGAATAAGTTGGCACTACGTAAATACTACTACTACTACTACTACTCTACTACTACTACTACTATAATAATAATAATTTTAAAAAATCAGTTTTTGACACAAAATGACAGTCTTTCTTAACCACAACATGATAATCAGATGTCTCCATAATCTGTCAATTAACTGTGATATTCTTGAATATTCTGTTTAAAAAAAAACAAACTTTTTTTTTTTAGAACACCTGAATTTTGGTAAGATGTTGAATTCCAATTCAGAAACCGAATAAGGAGGTTCAACCAAAAAAGCATGAACATGGGCAATTGGTGTGCTGTAAAATATATACATTACATAATATTTTGTAAATATTTTGCAACTCAGTCAGTCTGTAATTTGGGTATATTTCTGCTCATAACTAGTATGTCTTATGTATTTTTCCTACGTTTGACTTTCTTTGACCAAATGAGGAACTTAAGTCAGCTCCATTTCCTGTTTCAGAGAAAGTACTCACCATTCTCAATGTACAAGAAATGGAGCTGACTCAAGTTCCTTCTTGAGTCAATGAAAGCCATGTATATGAAAAATACATAAGACAAAGTAGTCTCTACTCTATCTTATGTTTAAAAAAAAAATTAGATCAGAAATAAAGAAAAGAACAGATTCTGAGAGATGAAGAAAAGAAGAAACAATAGGAGAATGGTAAGTTCAACGTGACAGTGCCACTTTAAGTACTTGTTCTTCTTTTTGCTTTGTGATGTAACCAGAACTGTTCATTGACATAAATTTCCCATAATACAGTGCTCACCTTTGTATATATTTCCTGTCTGTTTTCATACAAACGTTATTTGATGCAGAGATTGTGACTTGTTTATCTCCGTTAAAATGTTGACAAAAATTTTCTACAGCACAATGTTAATTATTTATTGATCAATCAACTTTCAATTTTTGTGGTTCCTATAGATTATAGTTTAGATGTTGGTTGTAATCATGGTACCATGAAAGTAGCAATTAGATTTGCACTAAGCTGGTCACTAGAGATTAAGACTCAGATGAAAAACAAATCCTATTTATCTTTTGCTAAAAAAACATAATCTTCAGACAACTAACACTCTTCTTGGCCTGTAAAGATTAGCAATAGTGAAATATTCTCTATGCGGTTGCCAAGCAGAAACTAATTATTCTTTATGAATGGACCAGAAAGCAGCTGAACAGATAAGCATTGCTCATAATGATCTTTTATTGTAAGGGAGACTATGAGGAGCGATATCTTGTCATTTGATGGACACTAATGAGTTCTAGTCTGCCGAATCCAAAACCGTGTGATGTTCTTAATGCCTGATACAAACAAAGTGCAAAGTAAAGTTTATCTCAATATTTTTTTTTTTAAATTCACCCCATACAAAGTATGAATTCATTTGATGGGTAGATTTTCCTTAAGAATTACAATAATATTTGGATGGAAAATGACACAATATATACAGTGTCTCTCTTCTGAAATTTTAACAGATATAGGTTATTTTAATACCTAATTTAAAAAAAAATCATGAAATATAAAATATGGATAACACTAAATTGTGTATTAGGGGAACAAGCCAACATTTTTTGTTTTTGTTCGGGCTGATCAAATTTTGTCCACGCGGCATTCCAGCTAGCATATTAGTATAAGGAAGATATAATACTTACCTTATTCCCCACTTGCAGCAACTGGAAAGCTAGTTACTAGTTACTGCTGTTTTCAAGTCACTAATGCCTCGTTTCCACTGAGTGGATCGGTTCGGATCGGTACATTTTGGAAGGCTTTGAAGGGTCCGGCCTATTCCATCGAGCGTTTCCACTGCAAGTTGGAACGCCTGGAGGCTTGCGTGGTTACAATAACAATAATGGAGGTCATCCAGCAGCTCGTCTTTGCTCTATTTGGCTTTTGGTTCTTTGAAATCAAAGTACATGCCGCACTTTATGAGAGAAGGTTGCGAGCGGCGAAGAGAAACACAGCAGAAAAGAGAAGAAAACTTATGGCTTGGGTCTTGACCCGGGAGGAGAAGTACACCTTTGTGTGGCAAAGACAAAGACGGCAGCGCTATAGGGTAAGAAACTTTATGCCATTTGTCATGTAGTTCTACACGTATTAAAAAATAAAAATAATACTGAATATGTTAAAAATCGAATATAAGATGGGAAGGATATACATTATGTATTTAACAACATACATGTTGCACACATATGTAAAAATCAAGAATTACACCTTATACATAAATACTCCTTATGTTATTTTTGTTGCTCGCTTTTATACATGATGCTATCTGTCCGTGTAAAGTATTTTATGTTGTATTAATAGTGATATGGTAACATCTGTCCTTTTTTGTTTGCTTATTTTTTTTAGACGCTTCTCCTTTTGTCAAAACAGCACCGCCGACCAGTCATTTGGGCTCTCCGCTGCGCCAATGAGTGGTGGGATGTGACCGTCCCTGTATCCACACACACACAGTGGGTGCACAATTTCAGAATGTCTGAGGAAACATTTGTATACCTTTGTGCAAAGCTAGGTCCAGCGATGGAGAAGCAAACCACCAACTTCAGAGCTTGTGTGCCTGTGAGGAAAAGAGTTGCCATTGCACTGTGGAAGCTGGCTACCAACAGTGAATACAGAAGTATAGGTCATCTTTTTGGTGTCAGTTGATCATCAGTGTGCCGGTGTGTGCAGGACTTTTGTAAGGCTGTATGCACATTGCTAGCTCCTGAAATTATTCATTTTCCGGACTGGCAAAAGCTTAAAGACATGGCTGACTACTTTGAGAACAGGTGGGGCCTTCCACAGTGTGTTGGTGCTATTGATGGGTCACACATACCAATAATAGCACCACAAGAATACCACACTGACTACTTCAACAGAAAAGGGTGGCATTTCATCATCCTCCAAGGAGTAGTGGATGGAAAAAGGACTATTCTGGAGTGTGAACGTAGGAAAGCCTGGGAGCTTGCACGATGCTCGGGTTCTACGACTGTCCACATTTTGGGATTGGGTTGGCCAGGGAGGCCTGTATCCTATTTGCACTAAAAACATTGGGGGGGGGGTGAATGTTGGCTATTATGTGCTCGGGGACTCTGCCTACCCTTTACAAAATTGGCTCCTGAAACAGTTTCCTTACAATGGCCGCCTGACACTAGAACAACAAACCTACAACAAGAAAACATCCAGGGCCGTGTCGTAGTTGAAAATGCATTCGGAAGACTTAAGGGTAGGTGGCGTTGTCTTATGAAGAGGAATGACAGTGACATTGCACTTGTCAAATCCATGGTGCTTACTTGCTGTGCTCTTCACAATCTTTGTGAAAGACATGGAGATGACTTCCACCAGGATTGGAATACGTCTGCAGAAGAGCCAGGACGGGTAATTACACTGGATAGCGAAGAAGAGTGCAGTGAAATACGTCAGGCTCTCATGCGGCACCTCAACATTTAATTTCTTACCCTGGTTTTATTAACGTTTTATTACGGTTTTATTAAATGTTTAAGAAATTTTTAATAAAGTTTTAAATTTAATCAGACACACACAAAAAGTCTCTCCTGTTTTTTATTCTAATAAAAAAGTGATCTTTCAAAATATACTCACAAGTACAGAGTAAAAAAATATATTTACAAATAAACATTATTTACAAAAAGCAAAAATAAATGTAATTATCAAAAAAATAAAATAAAGAAGTGTACAGGTCATGTGCTAGTGGAAAGGAACTACTGCCTGGGCGGTGACCTGGGATCACGACTGCCTCCCAGCACTTGAACAAGCTGCCCAAGGACACCAAGGAAGGCCTGGTTGAAGTTAGCCAACTGCTCCATCTGCTGCTGGGCGATTTCTGCCTCCTGGCGCCTCGTTTCCTGGGCATCCTGACGCAGTGCCTGAAAGCGCCACTCAGAAAGGTTCTCCATCCTTTCCTGCTGCCTTTCCTCTGCTGCCCGCATATCCTCCATGACTGTGCGCAAACCCAGCTGAAACCGTCTCCTATCACCTGGAATATACAAAAGACCATAATAGTGTTTTTTTTTTTTTAGCAATTGGTACAAAAAACAGGTGGATATCTATCATTTAACATAATGTAAATAAGGAAAATATGTAACACATAAGAACAGTATAAGCACAAAGTAAAATAAACACACTAAACACAATATACTTAAGATAAGCTCAAAATACAATGAAATTTAAATAGCAGTATATACAGACAATGTACAATTATGATTATGGATTTAATTATGCAAACAAACTACATATAGAAGCATTTTGAGTGAGTTCACAGTTTGCTGTAAATTAAAAGTTAGGAAAATGCACAATTACAATGTTCACTCTGAACATCATGTCTTACCAGTGTGCCGGGGTGCATTGGGCATTGTAGGGGAAAAAATCAGCTATATATACGAAACTCTCTTAGTTAGATGGATATTTTGCTAGAGCCACACCCTCTGTGATAGACAGGATCCCGGGAATCAGTCAAGAAGACAAGAGATGTGTTCTATAACCAATTCAAATTTTATTATACAGTCATATGCATTTATACCCCATTCTCATGTCGGTGGGGGCCTTGAGCATTAGTGACATAATTTGTTTTTCACAAGTTATAAACAGCTGTTTCTAGTTATAATCTTTCGTCATATAACGCATCACATATTTGATTAAAACCAGATATTTACAAATACCGATGTATTGGACAACTAACAAGAACATTTCGATCAGTACTTTTCCCGTAACTAGGATTTTATATAAATCCTATTTCCGAGAATATGAGATAAAATGCCAAACTTAATCTTGGTTCAAATTAACCCTTATATGAACAGCTAGGATAGATAGCAAAATGGATATTCGCATCTACAGGCATACTCTGTGGTTGGGTCTGTGGTTGGGTCGGTGTTGACGTAATCGTACTGGTGCTGCTGAACGACGTTGATGGACCATCGTCAGAAACATATGAAAAGCTTGAGGTATCATTGGAGAGTCCTTCAACTGTATCTGAAAATGCACAGATCAATAGTTCAGTACACTGTACAAATAAAATGTGTTTTTTTGGTGCACATAGTTAATGGTTTTTTGCAGTGAATCTATAAATGGTTAGCAGAGCGAAAACCAATGCAAACTAAGAAAAAATAATCTTACCAACGGGTTCTATCATGGATTCTAGAAGTGTAGATGCAGAGTCCAGACCGCCCTCCCTGCCTTGGTTTGCCGGCCTATGAACGTAAATGGCGTCCATGGCGTCGTACCACTTCCAACTACTTCGACTGTTTCCACTACGGCTGTTGTAAACCTTATTTTTTTTATATTGGCCTTTCAGCTTTTTAAGCTTTGCCCTACACTGACCCGATGTCCGTTCAAGTCCCTCAGCAGCCATCTGCTGAGAAATATCTTTATACACCTTTTCATTTCTCACTGATCCATCAAGTTCACTCTGAATAACGCTATCACCAATTATAGTTAGGAAAGTGGATAGTTCCTGAGCCGACCAGAGCTTGCTGTTGTTTGCAGGCATCCTTCTCCTATTATCTGGACTAAACGGCGACGCGGTGTTTATTTCGCGTTTGCCTTTGACGTGAGCATTGACGTTTTTCTGTCCGCCAATCAGTGGAATGTATTGTGTGACGCCAGTAGCTCCGCCCTAACCGTACCGTACCATTTCCTATGGCCCTACATCTGAAGGGGGACCATGAATGGTGCGGTTTGGTTCGGTTGTATGGGCCACTTTCATAATGGAAACACTCGAAATAGCGTACCGTACCGAACCGACCTGAACCGATCCGCTCAGTGGAAACGAGGCATAAGAAATCCACCATAACATAAGGATGGGGCCTGTAAAATACTAGGGATCATGTCCCACCATTGAGAGCTTAAAACTACCTTTCAATCTACATGCCTGCACCTGTGGCAAGCAGGTGGGTGGCTCTAGTACTCTCCTTTTCCAAGTCCCAAAGCACCCACTTGACAATAAAAAACAATACTACCTGCTCCCTTCCAGGTCCAGATTTGCCCATAGGAAACAGGGAAATTTCCCAGGAGGCCACTGAACTTTGGCCAGGTAGTGCAGCAGGATTTCCTAAGACATTAGCTATTTATTTATTTACCCCCCAGAAGGCAGGCGTAAGACAGAGCACTGTAAGTCTCTCTTACAAAATCCATATGTGGTTCACAGCATAGTGTTGCCACTGCCAATCAGCTGACCTCACAAGTGCCAACATGAAGAGGCAGGGAAATGGCAGCCTCATGAGGCAATTTCACACTCCCTCGGAGTCCCCACTTCAAACTCCAGGTGCTAATAGGCTTTAAACGCCCAGCAGCCCATGATTGATATGCCTGTTGGTGAGTTTATCTGTAGTGAACTTGTGTGTGTGTGTATCAGAGAGCTTGTGTGTGTCAGTGAGCATGTCTGTAGGAACCTTGTGTGTCAGAGAGCTTGTATATCAGTGACTTGACTGTAGTGAGCTTGTATGTGTCAGTGAACTTGTTTGTAGTGAGCTTGTGTTTGAGTCAGAAAGTTTATGTGTGTACCAGTTAGCTTGTCTATAGTGAGCTTTTGTACCAAAGAGCTTATTGTCTTTTATTGTGCTTTTGTGAGCCAGTGAGAGTGCATTGCAGTGGGCCTATCTGTGTGTTTCATTAAGCTTGTTTGTGTCAGTGATGTCTTTCAGTGAGCTTATCTGTGCATGCATGTGCACATAACAGTTAAAACATGGCAGATTTTAGCCACTTTGTACCATGTGATTAATAATATATGGTTGTAAACTTGGCATGTCATAGGTATGTAAAATATATTTTCTTTGATGTTCAGCTGAGTCGGGGTACATTTGTCAGACCTAAGGCAGCACAAAACCTAAATACATCTGAGCTCAAGGCTATTCACTAAAGTTTGCATTGTAGCAAATTAAAATCAAATGACAAACTAAATGGTATGTTTGCCTAGATGTTTGTTATTCTAATTTTAATTGACTACATCAGGGACAGGCAACCTTCGGCACTGTAGATGTTTTGTACTACACCTCACATAATGCTTTGCCAGCATTATAGCTGTAAGAGCATTGTGGCAGATGTAGTCCACAACATCTGGAGTGCCGAATTTTGCCTACCACTGGGCTACATTTAGTTTAGTGAAATAAACTGCACTCTGACACTGCACAGAAATACATCCATATATCCTTGTTGCAGTATGTGAGATTTATTAACTGATAAATGCATATTCTAGGCATCGCAATTAACTAATCCTTCAGTTCCCCTCAAAAGATTGGTTTCTGGACCCACCCCAAACACATATTTCACTGTTAAAATAAAGATAATAAAAACAAAGATATGTTAAAGTTAGTTATCTTATTCTACTTGTAGACTCCCTATAGAAAACGATATGCTTCCTAAGAGGGGCTGGGATTACTAAGGCTGTCATCCACCTCACCCCAGATTTTTTTTTAGTTTCTAAGTGATCAAGTGAATTCTTCACCTGGCTATATATAGAGTGAGGGGAAAAAAGTATTTGATCCTCTGATGATTTTGAACGTTTGCTCACTAACAAAGAAATGATCAGTCTATATTTTTTATGGTAGGTGTATTTTAACAGTGAGAAACAGAATAACAAAAAAAATCCAGAAAAAAGCATGTCAAAAAAGTTATAAATTGATTTGAATGTCATTGAGTGAAATAAGTATTTGACCCCTTCGACTTAGTACTTGGTGGCAAAACACTTGTTGGTAATCAGAGGTCAGACATTTACAAGTTTGCACACATCTCAGGAGGGATTTTGTCACACTCCTCTTTGCAGATCCTCTCCAAGTCATTAAGGTTTTGAGGCTGACGTTTGGCAACTCAAACCTTCAGATTTTCTATGGGATTATGGCCTGAAGATTAGCTAGGCTACTCAAGGATCTTAATGTGCTTCTTCTTGAGCCACTTCTTTGTTGCCTTGGCTGTGTGTATTGGGTCATTGTCATGCTGGAATACCCATACACGACCTATGTTCAAAGCCCTGACTGAAAAAAGGAGGTTCTCACCCAAGATTTGATGGTACATGGCCCCGCTCATCATCCCTTTGATGCAGTGCAGTTGTTCTGTCCTTTTAGCAGAAAAACACTCCCAAAGCATAATGTTTCCACCTCCATGTTTGACGGTGGGAATGGTGTTCTTGGGGTCATAGACAGCATTCCTCGTCCTCCTGGCAAGTTGAGTTGATGCCAAAGAGCCAGTTCTCCTCTTAATCATTCAGATATTCATTGGCAATCTTCAGATGGGCCTGTACATATGCTTTCTTGAACAGGGGGACCTTGCGGGCGCTGCAGGATTTCAGTCCTTCTTGGCGTAGTGTGTTACCAATTGTTTTCTTAGTGACTATGGTCCCAGCTGCCTTGAGATCATTAATAAGATCCTCCCATGTAGTTCTGGGTTGATTCCTCACCGTTCTCATGATCATTGAAACTCCACGAAGTGAGATCTTGCATAGAGCACCAGACCGAGGGAGCCTGACAATTATTTTGTGTTTCTTCCATTTGCGAATAATCGCACCAACTGTTGTCAACTTCTCACTAAGCTGTTTGCCAATGGTCTTGTAACCCATTCCAGCCCTGTGTAGGTCTACAATCTTTTCCTTGACATCCTTGGACAACTCTTTGGTCTTGGCCATGGTGAAGAGTTAGAAATCTGATTGATTGCTTCTGTGGACAGGTGTCTTTTATACAGGTAACGAGCTATATATTGCATGGTAATATAACCATACAAGTCTCATGACTTGTCCATCAGAACACTCTGATTGGTTGTCGTCTTACAAGATTTTAAATAAAAAGGGGGAATAGTTGCACACATAGAATATGCATTTCTCAGCAGTGGTGCTGCCATAAAGACATTTATAAAATAAAAACATGTATGCTAAATACAGATTAAGGAACACACACACGCACACACACGCGCACACACACACACACACAAAAGTACAGTTTTCATTTTTACACTGCTACTTAAAATCACTTATCTCTGCAAACAAATATGGGGATTATGTTCCACCAAATGGCCATATATTGTGTTAAGCTCACCACCAGGTCATAGTATCCCAATGTTGGTAAGTCCTACACTCATTTCAACATGGAAGGCCCTAAGTAACGATGTAAATCATAGACCACGCTACAGATAGATTAATTGTCTAAGTTTAAATGAACTATTGGACTATTATTATTATTGCCATTTACACCCTGTTCCAAATTATTAAGCAAATTCTATTTAAGTGTCACAAAGATTAAATATTTTGTTTTTCAGTTTAACTCATGGATGGCATTGTGTCTCAGGGCTCCTTTGATCACTGAAAACAATCTCGGACACCTGTGATAATTAGATTGCCAGGTGAGCCCAATTTAAGGAAAAACTACTAAAGGAGGGTGTTCCACATTATTAAGCAGAGCACCATTTTCATGCAATACGGGGAAGAAAAAGGATCACTCTGCTGCCGAAAAGAGTGAAATAGTTCAATGCCTTGGACGAGGTATGAAAACATTCGATATTTCATGAAAACTTAAGCGTGATCATCGCACTATTAAGAGATTTGTGGCTGATTCAGAGCACAGACGGGTTTGTGCAGATAAAGGCACATTAAGGAAGATTTCTGCCAGATCCATGCATTGGATCAAGAGAGCAGCTGCTAAAATACCATTACATAGCAGCCAACAGATATTTGAAGCTGCTGGTGCCTCTGGAGTCCCACGGACATCAAGATGTAGAGTCCTCCAGAGTCTTGCAACTGTGCATAAACCTTCTATTCGGCCACCACTAACCAATGCTCACAAGCAGAAACGGCTGCATTGGGCAGAAAAATACATGAAGACTAATCTTCAAACAGTCCTGTTCATTGATAAGTGTCGTGAAACTCTGGATGGTCCAGATGGATGGAGTAGTGGATGGTTGGTGTACGGCCACCCTGTTCCAACAAGGCTGCAACGTTAGCAAGGCAATGGTGGTGGAGTTATGTTTTAGGCCGGAATCATGGGAAGAGAGCTGGTCGGTCCCTTTAGGGTCTTCGAAGGTGTAAAGATGACCTCTGAAAAGTACGTGGAGTTTCTGACTGACCACTTTCTTCCCTGGTACAGAAGGAAGAACTATGCTTTCCGTAATAAAATCATCTTCATGCATGACAATGCACCATCTCATGCTGCAAAGAATACCTCTGCATCAATGGCTGCTATGGGGATAAAAGGAGAGAAAGTCATGGTGTGGCCTCCATCCTCCCCTGACCTCAATCCTATTGAGAAACTTTAGAGCATCCTCAAGCAAAAGATCTATGAGGGTGGGAGGCAGTTTACATCCAAACAGCAGCTCTGGGAGGCTATTCTGACATCTTGCAAACAAATTCAAGAAGAAACTGTCCAAAAACGTACAAGTTCAATGGATGCAAGACTTGTGAAGCTGTTATCAAATAAGGGGTCCTATGTTAAAATGTAACGTGACGTGTTAAAATGTTTAAAAAGTTAAAATGTTGTTATAAGTTTGATTGAAATAGCTTTTGATTTCAGTAAATATGCTGCAAACACAACAAATTAAATTTTTCAGTTCTTTACAACCTGTAAAGTGTTTTGAAACTTACTGTGCGTAATAATTTGGAAAAGTGCATTGTACTGTTATCATTAGGAGGTTTGATCAATAAAATTTGAATTGTACTCTAAATAGTTGATAACATGAGAATTGTGCTGACTGTTATTTACATCAATTATTTAGGTAAATGAGAAAAATATCCTAATTTTTCTTCCCCATATTGCATGAAAATGGTGCTCTGCTTAATAATGTGGAACACCCTCCTTTAGTAGTTTTTCCTTAAATTGGGCTCACCTTGCAATCTAATTTCCACAGGTGTCCGAGATTGTTTTCAGTGATCAAAAGAGCCCTGAGACACAATGCCATCCATGAGTTAAACTGAAAAACAAAATATTTAATCTTTGTGACACTTAAATAGAATTTGCATAATAATTTGGAACATGGTGTAAGTGTTGCTAAGATACATGTTAGGTCAGTCCTTCTAAATTCTTAGCTATTAAAATGTTATAACGGTAATAGTTTACCACTAGCGGTTACAGATTGTACCAAGTTCGTAGTGGACCAGGGGTGACCAAAAGGTAAATCCCCAGATGCTTTTAAACTACAGCTTCCATGATACTTTGTCATTCTAAAGGCATGCAAAGCATCATGGGAGTTGTAGTTCTACAACATCTGGAAATCTACCTTTTGGGCAACCCTGTAGTAGACTATCCAACATATCCCAGACTCTACACAGGGTTGCTGGAAATGCAGTGCACATTGGGTAGGACACCTCCACATTTGATGGGATTGTATGATTTTTCGGGAGACATGGGCCAAAGTTTCTGATTTAATTTGCAAGATATTAGATTACAAACTAAAGCTATCTCCATAGAAAGTATTACTTCATATTAACATACCTCAAACATATGTATAACATCTAAAATTCCAATGCCAATGTAGGGACTGACAGAAGGGTGAGGCGTGGGAGTTGCGGGCGGACAGGAAGATGAGCCTCACCGCCGCATTCATTATGGACTGTAATGGTGCAAGTTGGGAGCACGTAAAACCACTGAGAAGCGGATTACAGTAGTCAAGGCGAGAAAGGACAGTGGAATGGACCAGCACCAGCTTAGTCACATCTAGCTTTAAGTAGGGTCAGTTTTTGAGATGGAAGTGGCAGGATTTGGCGGTAGACTGAACATGAGGCGTGAAGGAGAGGTTAGAGTCAAAGAGAACACCTAGGCAGCAAGTCTGCGTGGTGGAGCTGATTTTACCAATGTTTACTTGGAGGGAGACAGACGCAACAGACGCAGGAGTAGCAACACTTGAGGGAGGAAAGACCAGAATTTCAGTTTTGGTCAAGTTGAGCTTAAGGAAGTGGGCAGCCATCCAGTTAGAAATAGCAGAGAGTCAGTCAGAGACACTAGTCAAGAGGGACGGGGAGAGATCAGGAGAGGACAGATAGATTTGCATGCCATCCGCATAGAAATGATATTGGAAGCCAAAGGAGCTAATGAGTTTACCAAGGGAGGCAGTATAGATGGAGAACAGTAGGAGACCAAGGACTGAACCTTGGGGGACACCAACAGAGAGGAAAGAAACACTGAAAGAGTGCTGGGAGAGGTAGGAGGAGCACCAGTAAAGAGCAATATTTTGTAGACCGATATTGCGGAGGATGAGAAGAAGCAGTTGATGATCAACAGTGTTAAAAGCAGCAGAAAGGTCAAAGAGAATTAGGATATAGTAGTAACAACAAGATTTTGCAGCACGTAGATCATTGGATACTTTGGTCAGTGCCGTTTCCACAGAGTGCTTAGCACGGAAACCAGACGGAAGTGGGTCTAGCAGAGAGTTGGACTCGAGGAAGTCTGTCAATCTTGCATACAAAACTGTTTCAAGGATCTTGGATGCAAAAGGCAGTAGCGAGATAGACACTTGGAATATGAGTCTGTTGGAACATGTCAATTTTAATGTATGTTTCTGTATTTTTGTATGCTATGTTAGTCATGTTCATATTAAAAATTTAAATAAAGATGAATTCTGAAAATAAATAACATGAAAGTCAAACAGCTACTTTATTAGTGATAGTTCTAAAGGATATAAATTTTATTGCATTTTTTTATATATACAGTAAATATTTTATGTATGTTTGGAATCCTGACCCGATTTTTTTTGGTTTGAGCATCTTGTCCCAAACATTAGTAGAGTAGAGTTAGATGTAGAGTTCATTCATGTATTTTTTTTCACAATGTGTATTTAAGATTATTTGTCCAATTGAGGCTAGTTAGTACATACCACCCTTCATGTTACATATAACATGGAAAACTGAACTTCCACAATAATTCATGCATTTGAACTAATCTAGAATGATTGATTCTATTTTATTTTAGACAAAAACTGCTAATGATTATGGTGATTTATACTTATTTTTCAAGAGTAGGACCACTATCTGAATCTATATTCTTTTAATGGGAAGGGTTTAATGTCTGCTCAAACCTGAGGGACCTTAATTCTCTTGATCTCCAACAGTTGTCAGCTGACATTGATTCACAACTGCTGTCCATCCCTTCCCTCTCCTGTCCTTCACAGGCCATCTCCATATATAACTCTACTCTTACATCTGCCTTGAACACTGCAGCGCCACTCCAAACAAGCACCTCGAGGAGGACCCGCCACCAACCATGGCATACTAAATCAACGCGCTACCTGCAAAGATGCTCCCGTTGTGCTGAACGCTCCTGGAGGAAGTCTCGTACACAATCAGACTTTCTCCATTATAGATTCATATTGTGTTCATACAGTGCAGCCCTTGCCCTTGCCAAACAGTCCTATTTTTCCACTCTCATTAGTTCATGTTCCCGCAACCCCAGGCGTCTCTTTCACACCTTTAATTCTCTTCTTCGCCCTGCTGTGGCCACCCCCAAAACTAACCTTACTGCTGATAACTTTGCATGTTACTTCACTGACAAGATTGAACAGCTAAGGAAAGAATTCTCCCCTCCTTGCCTTTCTGTTTCTCAATCACACATAGATCATGCCTTTCCTACCCTTCAGACATTCTCCCCAGCTACTGACCAAGAGGTGGCTGCTCTTCTTTGCTCCTCTCGCCCCACCACTTGCCCGCTCGATCCTGTCCCATCTCACCTTATTAGATCTCTCTCCACTTGTCTCGTGCCTTCTCTAACACACATCTTCAACTGCTCGCTCTCCTCTGGCATCGTCCCTGCTGACCTTAAACATGCCACTGTAGTACCTATACTAAAAAAACCATCCCTCGACCCATCCACCCCCTCTAACTACCGTCCCATATCCCTGCTCCCTTTTTCCTCAAAGCTTCTGGAAAGACTTGTCTTTACCCGTGTGTCTCATTTCCTCAATTCCAACTCTCTCCTTGACCCTCTTCAATCTGGCTTCCGCCCTCTCCACTCTACAGAGACTGCCCTTATCAAAGTTACTAACGACCTAATCGCAGCTAAATCCAAAGGCCACTACTCCATACTAATTCTTCTTGACCTCTCAGCGGCCTTTGACACCGTTGATCATGCTCTCCTTCTTCAAACTCTTCAATCGCTTGGTCTCTGTGACTCTGTCCTCTCATGGTTTTCCATTTATCTCTCCCAACGCTCATTCAGTGTCTCCTTTTCTAATGATACCTCCTCCCCTTGCCCTGTCTCAGTTGGAGTTCCCCAAGGCTCCGTCCTTGGTCCCCTTCTATTTTCGCTTTATACTGCCTCTCTTGGCAAACTTATTACCTCTTTTGGATTTCACTACCACCTGTACGCTGATGACACCCAGCTATATCTCTCCTCCCCGGACCTCTCCCCTGCCGTCCTGCAACGTGTCACTGCTTGCCTTTCTTCCATCTCTGACTGGATGTCCTCCCGCTTTCTGAAACTCAATCTCTCAAAAACTGAGCTCCTTGTCTTTCCTCCTCCTAATACTGATCCTCCTCTTTCACTCTCCCTCCAAGTTTGTGGTACCAACATCAGTCCATCCTTGCAAGCGCGCTGTCTTGGCGTCATACTTGACTCTGGTCTCACCTTTCAGCCTCACATCCAGCATGTTGCCAAATCCTGTAGATTCCATCTTAAAAACATAGCCCGCATCCGCCCTTTTCTTGCACCAGATACTACCAAGGAGCTTGTCCATGCTCTAGTAATTTCCCACATGGATTATTGTAACCCTCTCCTGATTGGTCTCCCCAATAGCCGTACTGCACCCTTACAGTCCGTAATGAATGCTGCTGCTAGATTGATTTTCCTCTCTAGTCGTTTCTCTCACACCTCACCCCTCTGCCAGTCCTTACATTGGCTTCCTGTATGCTATAGGAGTCAATTCAAGGTACTAACTCACACCTATAAAGCACTGAACAACTCTAGCCCCTCTTATATCTCCTCACAGATCCATAGGTATGTCCCTTCTCGGTCTCTCCGTTCTGCCCGTGACCACCTCCTGTCCGTTGTCCGCACTCGTACGGCCAACTCGCGCTTGCAGGACTTCTCGCGGGCGGCTCCCTTCCTATGGAATAGCCTGCCTACCGCCATCAGACTCTCCCCTAGTCTTGCATCTTTTAAGAAGTGCCTTAAAACCCATCTCTTTAGGAAAGCTTATGGCCTCCAAGACTAACCCTTACCGCACATACCTGTCTCTTGCCCTCTCCTAAAGGGCAGCCCACCTTATTTGATTGTAAATTCCTGTCCTAATGTGTTTTACACCCCACCTCCTATAGAATGTAAGCTCGTTTGAGCAGGGTCCTCTTCAACCTATTGTTCCTGTAAGTTTATTTGTAATTGTCCTATTTATAGTTAAATCCCCCTCTCATAATATTGTAAAGCGCTACGGAATCTGTTGGCGCTATATAAATGGCAATAATAAATAAATAAATAAAATAAACCTAGGAACAAATTTTCAAAGCTGAGGCTACCTTTTCCAGGTCAGCTATTTTATTCTTAGTTTTGACATACAGATTTTAGTGTACTGCAATTCACAGTTTTGTGCATAATTTGAAGTTTGGGAAATTTAAGCCCTTGTCAGGAAATCTGCTGTCAGCATATCACTGGATGTCCATTGGGAGTAATAGGCTGAGAGCATCATCTGATGCTCCCAGCCTATCACCATCCTCCAAGGCAAACATTTCTAGAATGGTCGGAGACTGGAGAACGGTACAGAGAAGGCATAGATGTCTGGAGGGACAAGCTTCAGGGTTGAAATCAGTTGAAACCCTAAAGGTAAATGAGCACCCAGCCACTCCTACCACCATACCAACTTAACTGAGATTAAATTATTATGGGGTGGAAATGTTCCTATAATGCTTTGAAGTATCTAAATGTCAGTTTCTTTAGAATATTTCTCAGTACATGCACATTGTTGACTGTATAAATATGCATTTTGCCTGAGATTTTGTTAATTCAATTACACTGTGTATCATTTAACTATTAGTTACACCCAACGTATTTCCAAAGCATTCATTGAAACACATTTTAATGAAGACCAAAAACATGTAAATTAGTGAAACACTTTACACAAGTGCATCACATGCATACTCTTTCATTTATTTGACCTTTTGACTTTATTTGACTTTTTTTGAACTTGTCAACTTATCTAAATTAGTGAATGTGTATTAGACAATGTGTTTCATTCCGATATAATTGTGTCCGAATTCTGATGAATCTTGATTTAAACAAATCTAAAAATTATTTGAGATCCATTTCTTTTAATAAGTATAGTAAGTTAGGGACTGATCTATTTAAAAAAAATGAAGAAGAACATTTAAAAAATATATTTTTCTCTCTCTTTTTTTTTTAGCTGTTTAGTAGATAGCTCTTTAACCCCTTAAGGACCAAGCTTCTGGAATAAAATGGAATCATGACATGTCAGACATGCCATGTGTCCTTAAGGGGTTAATTTGGTATACTATCCTTACGTGAGTTTGCCATAACTAAGGGTATCAAAAAATAAATTTAGAAAATTATCTACTCAACAATTTAATGCTGTTCTCACTTTTGCTCTTTCAGATGTTTAGTAGCTCTCTAATTTGGTATCCTTCTGTGGGATTACTATTTTTAAGGATATAAAATTAGGATAGCATCTGCTAAATAGTGCCATAAATTAGTACCCTTTGGAATAATGGAAATAATGACATCCACATTTCATTTATTGTTAGAATTATTTTACAAATTTAATTTCTTTTCAAATATTTACGAACAGAAACACATTTTTCTTGCTCGTGTGCATCTCTAATGTGTATAGAAAATATAGAACATGAAGTTACAAAATGAAATACACAAATTACATTTAAACAAAACTTTTTTATTTTTTTAAATAACTTAAGTTAAATACCATTACACTAAAAGCATAATCACACAGTGAATTAATAATTTAACATATACAAAAAATCTTTATAAAGAATAATTAAATTCAACCAAAGATCCAATTAAAAACTCTCATGCAGTAAAAAAGTCATAATCCATATTTAATATGATTCACATTTTATACAGGTCATAAATAATATAAGTAGCTTTAATTATCATAAAACACTCTAACTTCAAAATTAGGGAATTATTCACTTCTCATGGGAACCTGTTGGAGATCTTGTACTTAAATTAAAAAGCTATGTTTAACTTTATAAAGTTATGTTGCATTTATGATCCAGAATATATTCAGTGGCAACTTTATTAGATACACCTCTCTTGTACTTGCTTGGATGCCTAGTTTAACCTAATATTTTCACAGCATAGACCATTAAACATTTTCAAAACTGAAAATGACACTTTATGCACACAAACCGCTTCAGTTTACTGAAGTGGTCTGGGTGCACTGTCCCTATTACACCTAGTGCTGCAATGTAAAACATTACCATTCCAGAGAAAATGCAATGTTTACAATGCAGCACTAAGTGTGCCTACAGTGGCTGTCTACCAGACAGCCACTGGAGGTGCATACTGGATCCTAACAGATCCTAACATGCTCTGCAAGAGGACAACCAGCATCAGCTATTTCACCATTGGAAATAATTGATTCAATGCTTTCCTATGGGGAGGCTTAATGCTTTATTGAGTGCTCTGTAACATATTCATCATCACCTTGCGACATAATGATTGCCTTGCCAACAAGTGCGGTACAGCCGTTCAGAGGCCATGCGTCAAAATGTCTGACCCATGAAGCATGTTGATGGATGGCAGCCGCTGCAGATCTACACTAATTTGTATCCCCACGTCTGCCCATGACATGGACGACGTCAACGTGCGCATGACATCACGCAAAGGACGCACACGCACGTTCTGGGGTCAAAGGCCGGTTACGGACAATCGGATCCACAAGAGGGGTATTTAAACTCATCTATTTCTTCAGCTCATTGCCCTGTGTTGTTTTCTCTTAGTGGTTGTCCGAGAGTGCATTCCTGATAGTTTGTTTCTGGTTATTGAATTTGCTTTATTTTGACTTCCCTGTATTCTGGTATCCTTGACTTTTGGCTTTACCTCATTGTTGTGTCTCCTTCTGTGTCCCTGACCTCTGCAAGTATTCTGACTATTCTCTGGTACGTTAAGTCCGGCCATTGTAAGGCCCAGTAACACGTTACCTTTTAGTCCTAGGTGTGGTATAATTCCTCGGTCCCATCTCCACCCGCCATCAGTGGGCTTTCCCAGGACCAGTCTATGAGGTCCCCCCTTCGGTAGCTGGTAGGAAAGCATGGGGTAACTCAGCCAGGTCTTCCAAGCTGTAGGGTAGCAGATCTAGTTCTACCTGTCGGGTAGATTGGAGCCGAATTGAGCTGAGGAAGTATTGGTAGTCCTGCACCAGTTCCCACTCACTATTTACCAGGTAGGTGAGTTCCCGCCCAAGTTCCACAGCTCCTCGGAATTGCAGCCTTTTTTTTCGGTATAAATAAATAGCCCGGAACCGTGACTCCCTTGGACTTCCAAAGTCATTGTCCTCCTCCATGGCCTTTACCAACAGGCCGGGCCCATCGTAGTCTTCACCCTCTGGCAGAAGTCTTCTGTCAACCAAGTGTCTCGCTTAACTGCATACCACCATAGTGCCCTGTATGAGTCATCCAGTATCTTCGCTTTCTGAACTAGGAACTCAAGGTGCTTTACTGTCAGGGTACCTGTAGTCTCTACCCCTGAGACGGGTAGAGACTTGGACGTTTTTCCATCCAGATGGCATGATTCTCCCGTTCCTCGCGGTCCCCTCGCGCATGTAAACGCCGGCCGCAAGAGAACTATGCCTTTTTGTAACGTGACGCTCAATAGTCGACGTCATGATGCTATTCTAGCCCGACCTGTCAGTCAAATCCCGGACACGAATCAGGTCTCGGCGGAGGCGTGATTAGTCTCTAGAACCAGGGTATTTAAGGGAGCTCTCAGCATTTGCTCATTGCCCTGTCGTGGTTCTAGCCAGCCTAGTCACACAGTGCTCTTGTATTCTCCTTTATTTTGGTTCTGACCCGGCTTTGTTATTACTTACCTGTCTTCTCTGTTATCCTTGACCCGGCTTGTCTCTCGCTTACCTGTCTTCTCGTTTCCTCGACCTCGGCTTGTCCCTGACCATTCTATACGTAGTATTACGTTAAGTCCGGCCATTCTAAGGTCCGGTATACGTATCTGCTACTCTTTGTACTCTGCGTGTTGGATCCCTGTCCCGATCCTGACATTACGACAGGGCCAATGGATCCTGCAGGTACAAACTGTCAGCTTGGTTCTCCTGATCCTAGGTTTGACGCCATGGATCATAGAATGGATCAGATGGCACTAGCACTACAGGCCTTACTATCACGTCCTAATAATTCACCTGAGGAGATGCGTAACACTTCTATTCCTCCTGTGAGTTCAGGGCTAGAGGTAGCCACTGTAGGTGCTTCTTCCCGAGTTACCCCACCTGTACGTTATGCTGGTTCTCCTGAAAGGTGTCGTGGCTTTTTGAACCAGATCAGTATCCATTTCGAGCTACAACCCCGTTCCTACCCTACTGATAGGGCAAAGGTGGGATTTATTATCACCTTACTCATTGAGAAGGCTCTGAGATGGGCTAATCCGTTGTGGGAGAATGATAATCCGTTAGTCTATAACTATAATGCCTTTGTAGCTGCTTTTAGAAGAACTTTTGACCCCCCTGGCAGAAAGGTCAATGCAGCTAGATTACTGTTGCGCCTTAGACAAGAGAACCGAACACTTGTGGATTACGCACTAGAGTTCAGGTCTTTGGCGGCAGAGGTTAAGTGGAATGAACAGGCTTATATAGACGTATTTTTAAACGGATTATCCGATGTAATACTTGACGAGGTAGCGACGAGAGAGCTTCCCGAGAATTTGGAGGACTTAATTTCCTTTATCTCTCGCATTGACGAACGTCTAAGAGAGAGGCAGAACACTCGAGATAGAACCGGTAGACCTTCCTTTAGACTAGCTCCTTCATTTCAAAGTCCTGAAACCAAAACTCCACAGTTTCCAGAACCTATGCAGATAGGCCTTACTCGCCTCTCAGAAGAGGAGAGACAGTACAGGAGAAGGGAGGGACTGTGTATGTATTGTGGAGTCAGAGGTCACTTACGTTTGAATTGTCCCAATCGCCCGGGAAACGCTTGCACCTAAGTTTCTCTAGAGGACAGGCCTTGGGTGTTTCTATTTTGTCCTCTACTCATAACTACAAAGAACACAGACTTCTATTACCCGTCTCTTTAACTTGGGAGAGGGGAACTTTAGAGACTGTGGCATTGATAGACTCCGGAGCTGCTGAGAGCTTTATCGACCAAGTTTTTCTCACCAAACACGCTATTCCATTCCAGTTAAGGAAGACACCTTTGGCTGTTGAGGCCATAGATGGTAGACCTTTAGTTGAGCCTGTGATTTTCCGGGAGACTACACCTCTTAACTTAACTACTGGTATTCTACACAAGGAGGAGATATCTCTACTACTCATTTCATCTCCTTCTGTTCCCATAGTCCTGGGATACTCCTGGCTGAAGAGACATAACCCCATTATAGATTGGAAATCAGGGGAAATAGTGTCGTGGGGTCAGGGTTGTCAAGAGAGATGTTTAAAGAGAGTGTCACCCCTTTGTATTGTTAACACACTTAATAACTCTACCGACTCTACCAAAGTACAGATACCGTCCTTGTATCTAGATTTAAAGGCGGTATTTGACAAAGGAAAGGCTGATACCTTACCACCATACAGGTCTTTTGATTGCAAAATTAATTTACTTCCTGATACTATGCCTCCCAGGGGCCATGTATACCCTTTGTCTACGAATGAGAACTTAGTCTTAGAGGAGTATATTCGTGAAAACCTAGACAAAGGGTTCATTAGGAGATCCTCCTCCCCTGCTGGGGCTGGATTTTTTTTTGTTAAAAAGAAGGATGGTTCTTTAAGACCTTGCATTGACTACCGAGGTTTGAACAAGATAACCATTAGAAATGCCTATCCGATCCCCTTGATCACCGAGCTTTTTGATCGATTAAAGGGTTCCAAGATTTTCACTAAGTTAGACCTCAGAGGTGCTTATAACTTGGTGAGAGTTAAGCAGGGACACGAGTGGAAGACTGCGTTCAATACTCGTTATGGGCACTATGAGTATACTGTAATGCCTTTTGGTCTCTGTAATGCCCCGGCGGTATTTCAGGATCTAATTAATGAAGTTCTTAGGGAGTTTCAACATGACTGCGTTATTGTATACCTTGATGATATACTTATACATTCCAGGGATATTGAGACTCACCACGGACAGATCAGAAGGGTTTTGCACAAACTTCTTCAACATGGCTTGTACTGCAAATTAGAGAGATGTAGCTTTGACCAATCCCAGACTACCTTTCTTGGTTACGTGATTTCTGGAGAGGGGTTTGAAATGGATCCGGAGAAACTCCAATCCATTTTAGATTGGCCTTTACCTAAGGGTCTCAAGGCCATTCAGAGATTTATTGGTTTCTCTAATTATTACAGACGTTTCATTAAGGGTTACTCCTCTATTATTGCTCCTATCACCAATATGACCAGACAAGGGGCTGACACTAAGAATTGGTCTACTGAAGCACTTCTGGCTTTTAAGACTCTCAAGGAGCTGTTTGCTTCCGCACCAATTTTAGTTCACCCTGATACTACTCTGCCTTTCCTACTCGAAGTTGACGCTTCTGAGACGGGTATAGGTGCCATCCTGTCCCAAAGGTTGGGTGTGGATAAACCATTACATCCATGTGGGTATTTTTCCAAAAAATTATCGGGTACTGAGAGCAGATATGACATTGGTGACAGGGAACTCCTAGCGGTTATCATGGCTTTAAAGGAGTGGAGACATCTATTGGAGGGGACTTTGCATCCTGTTACCATTTTGACGGATCATAAAAACTTATCCTATATTGGGGAGGCTAAACGATTATCATCGAGACAGGCCCGTTGGTCTATATTCCTCACTCACTTCAATTACATACTCACATATAGGCCTGGTTCTAAGAATTCTAAAGCTGATGCCTTGTCTCGCCAACATGAACCTTCTGCCATATCTGAGCCGGTTTTATCCTCTATAGTACCTAAGTGTAACATCATCGCTAACACAACTCTCAAAATCCATTCTCCGCTTCTGGATCAGATCAGGAGCTTGCAGCACCTGGCACCTAGACTGACTCCTGCGTCTAGACACTTCGTTCCTCCTGAACTCCAACTGGAGCTCTTACAGTGTCTTCACGAGAGTAAGGTGGCTGGTCATCCGGGCGTTCGCAAAACATATTCCTTGATCTCTAAGGATTTCTGGTGGCCTTCTTTACGGAGGGATATTAAGGATTTTATCGGAGCCTGTGAGGTCTGTACTAAGACTAAACTACCTCATTCGCTTCCTTGTGGTCTCTTACATCCCCTGGAAGTTCCAGAAAAACCTTGGTCCTGTTTGGCGATGGATTTTATTGTGGATTTGCCTGTTTCGAAAAAGCACACTGTTATTCTCACAGTGGTGGATAGGTTTACCAAGATGGCTCATTTCGTGCCTTTACCTAAACTTCCGACTTCACCTGAATTAGCGGAGATTTTTGCTAAAGAGATCTTTCGCTTACATGGGATACCTTCCGAGATTACTTCTGATAGAGGTTCCCAGTTTGTTTCACGTTTCTGGAGATCATTCTGTTCTCAACTAGGCATTAAATTGAATTTTTCTTCTGCTTATCACCCTCAGTCTAACAGAGCCGCTGAACGTACCAATCAAAAGATTGAACAATATCTGCGTTGTTTTGTTTCTGAACACCAGGACGATTGGGTCGGTCTGATTCCTTGGGCAGAGTTCGCACACAATAATCTTGTTTGCGATTCAACTCGCTCTAGCCCCTTTTTCATGAATTATGGTTTTCATCCTTCCATTCTTCCGTCGGTTCCTTCTTCCCAGGGGGTACCGTCGGTTGATACTCATGTTGCCAATCTGAAGAAGTTGTGGGATCAGACTCGACAAATTCTCCTACATAATTCTATACTGTATAAAAAACACGCTGACAAACGCAGAAGGCCGGCTCCTAGTTTTGTCCCTGGTGATAGGGTATGGTTGAGTACTAGAAACATTCGTTTGAAAGTACCATCTATGAAATTCGCTCCTCGCTACATTGGACCCTATAGGATCCTGAATCGAATTAATCCTGTTGCGTATCGCCTAGCGCTCCCCTCTGCCTTACGTATTCCTAATTCCTTTCATGTTTCCTTGCTAAAACCCCTGATCTGTAACAGATTCTCCTCCAAGGTCTCCTCTCCTCACTCTGTTCAGGTTGAGGGTCAGGAGGAGTACGAAATCAACTCCATCATCGATTCTCGAATCTCCCGGGGGAAAATTCAATACCTGGTTGACTGGAAGGGATATGGTCCAGAAGAGAGGACCTGGGTACCACAGGAGGATGTCCATGCTCCTCGTCTTCGCAGGGCTTTTCATTCCCGCTTTCCATCTCGTCCCGGTTCCTTCCGCCCGGTGGGCGTTTCTGAGAGGGGGGGTACTGTCAGGGTACCTGTAGTCTCTACCCCTGAGACGGGTAGAGACTTAGACGTTTTTCCATCCAGACGGCATGATTCTCCCGTTCCTCGCGGTCCCCTCGCGCATGTAAACGCCGGCCGCGAGAGAACTATGCCTTTTTGTAACGTGACGCTCAATAGTCGACGTCATGACGCTATTCTAGCCCGACCTGTCAGTCAAATCCCGGACACGAATCAGGTCTCGGCGGAGGCGTGATTAGTCTCTAGAACCAGGGTATTTAACCCCTTAAGGACCAAACTTCTGGAATAAAAGGGAATCATGACATGTCACACATGTCATGTGTCCTTAAGGGGTTAAGGGAGCTCTCAGCATTTGCTCATTGCCCTGTCGTGGTTCTAGCCAGCCTAGTCACACAGTGCTCTTGTATTCTCCTGTCTTTTGGTTCTGACCCGGCTTTGTTATTACTTACCTGTCTTCTCTGTTATCCTTGACCCGGCTTGTCTCTCGCTTACCTGTCTTCTCGTTTCCTCGACCTCGGCTTGTCCCTGACCATTCTATACGTAGTATTACGTTAAGTCCGGCCATACTAAGGTCCGGTATACGTATCTGCTACTCTTTGTACTCTGCGTGTTGGATCCCTGTCCCGATCCTGACATTTACCCACTCTGTTAAGGGTTACTCTCCCAGGAGACACATTCGTATTGACACACACTTCTCTAGCCGCTGCTCTTCAATAGGTAGACTCTTGCTGCGCTGAAGCTGTGCTACCTCCAGGGACTCCTGCCAGAGTTCTCGCATTATGAATTCTCCATAGCGCAGTGCCTCCTCGGCTAAAATAGGGCCACACTCCGCCAGTATGCCTTGTAACCTCCACTGGATACAATGCCTGTGATACAATTTTTTTTTTTTTTTTTAAAGGTTTTTAATTGAAGTAAATTATGCCATGAACTCGTATGGAATTGGCTCAAGGAGCTCTGGATCTTTGCCGAAGTTCTGGACAAAGTGTGCCTCTCTGGGATGGGCAGGCTGACGTTTAAGCTCAATCCAAGTTCCCTTCTCCTTTGCTTCCTTTTTCTTCTTTTCGTTCTCCTTGACACGCTGCAGGAAGCTGTCTCTGCTCTTAAAGTGGCGAATATGTTCAACACGCACATTTATTCTTTTGGCAAGAATCTTACCTCTGAGTTTCTTGTTCACTATAATTCCAACAGCATGTTGAGTGACATTGTAAATCCTGCCAGTCTTGCCATGGTAACATTTGTGGGGCATACCTTTTTGAATTGTGCCCATTCCCTTTATGTCCACAATATCACCCTTCTTGTAGATGCGCATATATGTTGAAAGTGGAACAACACCATGTTTACGGAAGGGTCTGGCGAACATATAACGGGTTCCACGCCTTTTTCCTCTTGTGTTCGTCATTTTTGCGATTTACTGCAAGATGGCGGGTCCGGCGGAAAGAGCGCCTGTGATACAATTAACGAAGACAATGGACTTACTCAATAAACTCTAAGCAGAAAAAACATACATTTTTACAAACCCCAAAAAGCACCCTAAAATACAACATATCCAAAAATTACCCAGATCGGTTCAGGGGTTCAGGAATTTCCTGGACGTCTTATTTTTGCCCCACCGTGCACGTGGTCCAATGCCCAAAACAGTTCCATACACTCGACGAGAAAACACTGCTTTACAATTTAAGATGGCCGCCGCCATATGTTTGAATCTGTTCCAGTTAAAAGTCCAAGGGGCAGAAACAGTACTTTTGAACATGGGTTATCACAGGGCTCATAGTCCCAGGGTAGGAGGAGGGCAAGCAGGCCCCTCCAAAAACTCATGGCAAACTGCCTTAAAAAGGGGAGTTTGTCACAACGGTGTTTCGAATATTTTGTGTAAGATGTACTCACACTTGATAAGCTACTTAGAACTTTGCTGTTATTCACATGCATGGTAAAATCCCCATCTATGGATATGTGTAGCTCAGTTATTCTTGCAGTCCAATATATATGGAGAAAACAAAGTAGAGAAAGGTCTTATGGTGTAGTATATTTGTACACAAAATGGGAGATAAATAAGTGTCCCCAGTGTCTCCCAGTGTCCCCATGTCTGTATTCACAAGTGCCCCCATGTCTCCCAGTGTCCCCAAGTGTCTCAGGGCCCCCATGTCTTGTAGTGTCCCAAAGTGTCTCAGTGTCCCGGGTCTCTCAGTGTTCCCATGTCTCACTGTGTCCCCTTGTCTCTGAGTGTCCCCTAGTATCCTACTGACACTGGACATACTGAGACATGGGGACACAGACACTGGGAGACTAAGGACCTGGGTGACATGGGACACTAACACTGTAAAACATAGGGACACTGATGCCAGGCTGGCCTTCCAATTCTTTGGTGGACAGACATGCTCCCTTTTTGGGCATGGTCGCCTCTTTTGCCAGTTCTGGTCACGTGATTCGCGTCAGTGGCCCACCCTTTTACCCCGCCCATTGACTTCCTGCTTCACTGGACACTGCTGTTAGGGGGGTATGGATTTACTTGAAAGATAAAAGCATAAATTAGATAAAGAGATTAGCATAGAGTATGTGTTTTCTTATAGCTGCTGTAACGAAAATATACCCCAACACGCAGGATTCAACTCAACAGAAGACAACACAGAGGGGAGATACGTCTACTGGACCTTAGAATGGCCGGACTCGACGTATATGAGAGGAGTACAGAGTCAGGAGCGATCCGAGGTCAAGGGCACAAAGAGACAGCGTAAACTAGGACTAGCTGGGATCTGGTACACGGTAAACAGCAAGCCGGCAAACAGAACAGATAAGGATAAAGAGAAAACGTAGTCAGAAACAAAGCCAAGGTCAAGTACGAAGGAACACAACTGAACACAACAAGCGCTAAAGGGAACTGAAACAGAAACCACGATAGGGCAAGGAACTAAGGGAAAAAGGTGAGTATAAATACCTTAACATCTATTTTGATTGGCCCCTGTAACACCCACGCCCCCAAAAGGTAAGTGTATGGGGAGTGTGGCATGACAGGGACCAATGGGAGGCCTTTGCCAATTTAGGCTCCCACTGTCCCTTTAAGTGCGCTCCCGAGACCCGCGGCGCGCTCTTAGAGTAAGGCTGGACACGTGACCGCTTCTCGCGGTCACTGCCCGCCTTCCTGTTGCAGCCGTCGGATGAGCCGCTCGCGGCTTGAACAGAGGACCCCGGCCGGGCCCTGGAAAGGGTAAGTACCGCTACAGCTGCATCCTTTGAGTTTCCCTCCAACACCAACTCCATCAGATACATGAAGCTTGAGATGTATGACTGTTTTAGTGTTTTTGGTCGATAAGATTCTGTAATTAGGCCCCATTATATTTGTCAGAACCAGGCCCACTGGGCTCTTAATTTGGCCCTGCCTCCTTACTACCTTTCTTGTGAATGGGTACAACATTTGCTAATTTCCAATCTTCTGTGACTACTCCTGTTAATGATTGGTTAAATAAATCCACAATTGGTTTTACTAGTACATCACCAAGTTATTTTAATAACTTTGGGTGTATCCCATCAGGCCCCATTGACTTATTTGTCTTACTCTTGACAGTTGAAATAGAACCTCTTCCTCTGTAAACTCCCATGTAGCAAATGAGCCATATGTCCTTTTTCTTAACTGAAGTCCCTCTCCCTCATTTTCATCTAAAAATACTGAACAAGATATTAATTAAGGCAGTCAGCTAGACCTTTATCCTCTTCTACATACCTTCCTTCTGTTTTTAATCTAACTAATCCGTGTTTTACTTTTCTCATTTATGTATCTAAAAAATGTTTTATTCCCCTTTTTTACTGACTGTCAGGGGCGGACTGACCGGTCGGGCACTTCGGACATGGTCCGAGGGCCCGGCCGGGAGGGGGGCCCGCCCGCCCCTTTAAATGCTGCAGCCGCCTGAGTGCTCTCTTAAGAGCCTCAGGCGGCTGCAGCTTCTCACCTCCCCTCCCTTGTAGCATGGCCGAGCTGCACTCCGGTCCGCGGTGCCCGGCCGGAGTGATAGGAAAGTGCACACTGTGCACCTTCCTGTCAGTCCGGCCGGGAACAGTAAACAGAAACTCCTGTTCCGCGCGGAGTTTCTGTTTACTGTTCCCGGCCGGACTGACAGGAAGGTGCACACTCAGTGTGCACCTTCCTATCACTCCGGCCGGGCACCGCGGACCGGAGTGCAGTACGGCCACGCTACAAGGGAGGGGGTAAAAAGAGATGGGGAGGGGAGGGGGTAAAAAGAGATGGGGAGGGGAGGGGGTAAAAAGAGATTGGGAGGGGGTAAAAAGAGATTGGGAGGGGGTAAAAAGAGATTGGGAGGGGAGGGGAGGGGGTAAAAAGAGATTGGGAGGGGGTAAAAAGATTGGGAGGGGGTAAAAAGAGGTTGGGAGGGGAGGGGGTAAAAATAGGTTGGGAGGGGAGGGGGTAAAAAGAGGTTGGGAGGGGAGGGGGTAAAAAGAGGGAGGGGGTAAGAAGAGAGAGGGGGGTAAGAAGAGAGAGGGAGGGGCGTAAAAAGAGAGGGAGGGGGAGTAAGAAGAGAGAGGGGGGTAAGAAGAGAGGAGGGGGGAGTAAGAAGAGAGGGGGGAGAGTAAGAAGGAGTAAGAAGAGGGGGAGGGGGGAGTAAGAAGAGGGTGAGAGTAAGAAGGGGGTAAGAAGAGGGGGAGGGGGAGTAAGAGGAGGGCAATTGCCCCCTCCCCTGTCCGCAGGCACCGTGCGGGCAGCCGGCAGGGGAGGGAGGAAGAGAGGACCCGGGAGCTCAGCCTGCAGCTCCTCTGGGTCCTTCTTGCGCGAGCACAGATCGTTGCCGCGGTTACCACGGCAACGTTACGGCTCTGGCGAGAGTAAACTACGGGCTAGAGTTCACTCTCAACACTGTGACCACCAGGGATTCCTGGTGGTCGCAGTGGTGAGAGTGAACTCTAGCCCCATAAACACACTGCCCCCACACACCATACACATTCACACACTGCCCCCCATAAACACACACACCATACACATTTACACACATTGCCTCACACACACACACACATACACTGCCCACCCATACACAGACAGCACCCCATACTAACATTGCCACACACATACACAGCCCCATACTAACATTGCCACACACACACACACTACACCCACTCACACACACTGAACCTTTCACACACACTGCACCCCTTACACATTGCACCACTGCTCCTATACCCTACTACAGTCTCATATCCCAGCAGACCCCAGGTAAGTTGTCAAACTGTTCTTAAACGTTTTGACTACTTACTCTGGGAGGGGGGCCCGGCCCTCCTGGCACCATAACGACTACACAGAGCAGTAGTGGTTATTGTGCATGGATTATTTCTTTAAATAATCTACAAGTGCCCCAGTAGCCAGCAAGCCAGCCAGCCCACAGGCCAGCCAGCCAGCCAGCAAGCCCACAGGCCACCAGTTAGGCTTACAGCTAGAAAGCCCACAGCCTGCAAACCGCAGCCAGCAAGCCACAGCCTGCCAGCCAGCAAGCCACAGCCTGCCAGCCGCAGCCAGCAAGCCCACAGCCTGCCAGCCGCAGCCAGCAAGCCCACAGCCTGCCAGCCGCAGCCAGCAAGCCCACAGCCTGCCAGCCGCAGCCAGTAATCCCACAGCCTTCCAGCAAGCCCACAGACTGCCAGCCAGCAACAGTAATTAAGGTGAGAGGAGCCAACTTGACCTACGTATCAGCGAGCTATGTTGTGTTGCTATATTGTGAATAGGAACCAGAGTGTCTCTAATGGGACCTGGAGGAAATTCTTTCTAACACACTCGCTAAAGGACACTGAGATAGCCTCTGCTAGAATGCTCCCCCCTCCATGGCCCATTAGCCCTCAATTGTAGTCTCTACTGGGGCCTGGAGGCGACTGTTTCCAGCAGGGACACAGAGATGGCCTCTGTTAGAAAGACCCCCTTCCAAGCCTATTAGACTCCATTGTAGTCTCTAATAGGGCCTGGAGGGGATTCTTTCTAACACACTCTCTAAAGGACACTGAGATAGCCTCTGCTAGAAAGACCCCCCTCCATGGCCCATTAGCCCTCAAATGTAGTCTCTACTGGGGCCTTGAAGGGATTATTGCACTTTTGTTCCTTGTGTCTAAAGACTGTGTAGGGTGTGGCTGGAGGCGATGCATGGAGGCGGGACATGGGTGGCGCTTGCTGCGGAGTATGGGTGGGGCCTGTAAGGGGGCCCTTGATTTATTTTGCCCGGGGGCCCTGAGGGTTCTCAGTCCGCCCCTGCTGATTGTGCTATTCTCTCTTCTGTGTGTACTTCGGAGGCTCTTATAACTTGCTTAGCCTCTTTCTGACTAATCTTATAGATCTGTCTGTCTTCCTGACAGCCGCTAGAGACGCTTCTGCGAGGCTGTATGCGAAAATTGCATTCAGCATGCAGAACGTCCATAGGAAAGCATTGAGAAATGCTTTCCTGGGGGCGTTTTTAATGCATGCACGGCTCTGGCCACGCATGCGCATTTCGCTCCACTCTGGCGCTGACGTCGGAGTGGGAGGAGAGGTCACCAGCGCCAAGGGAGCCCGGCTCTGGATTAAAGTAAGTAGCTGAAGGGGTTTTAACCCCTTCAACCCAGCGGGAAAGGGACCTAAGGGTTATATAGTGTCAGGAAAACTAGTGTTTTCCTGACACTATAGTGATCCTTTCATTTTTCTGCTCTTCCTGACAAGCCTAAAGGAATTTTCTGTTGCTTTCAGAAGTGCAACTTTTAAATTATTCAATTTCTCCTGAACTCCATTCAAACTGCTCCGGTCTGATAAGGACTCCTTTAACCCATTAAGGACACGTGACCTGTCATGATTCCCTTTTATTCCAGAAGTTTGGTCCTTAAGGAGTTAGACATATTCTAATTTTTAGAAAAGTATGTTTTTCTAAAATCTAAAACGTTTGTGTTTTTTTGTGGTGTGACTCAGTCAAGGGTTCTTAGATCCTAAACTTTCACCTACAGTAATATCTGATACTAAATCTCCATTTGTTAACACTAAATCTAGTATGGCCTCCTTACGAGTTGGTTCCTCAACGACAATCCCAGTAGGGAGTTTAGAATATGTTTAGAATATGTGTGCTCCTGGTACAAGCAGATGGTTTGGTTTTCCCGTTCACATCCGGAAGATTAAAGTAACCCATTATGATAACTTCCCTCATTCATTGTCCCCCTTCTATTTCCTCAAGTAGTAGATTATCTAACTCTTCTATTTGTCCTGGGGGCCTATAAATCACACCTACACAAGTACTGTGTGATTACCAAAATCTAACGTAACCCAAACTGACTCTATGTTTGCCTCACTAAAATTAGGTTAGATTTTATGCTATAGCACAGTCATTTTTCTCATTATACCATGTCTCAGTAACAGCCACTAAATCTACATTCTAAGTTGCCATTATTGCCACAAGTTCATGGGTCTGATTCCCTAAACTGTGAGCATTTGTAGACATAGCTCTAAGTTTATCATTTTTTAACAAACCTGCTACAGTTAATTTCTGTTCTTGTTTTGTGGGGGAATTGGATTGATGTTTTATCACCCTTTTGTCCCCCCTCCTAGTTTAAATACTTACTAGCAAAACCTCTGAACATTTGTTTCCTTTTGAAAAAGATGCAAACCATCTTTTTTGTACAGTTCATTTCTAAACCAAATAGCTTTTGGAAGCAACCTGCCGTATATCATTGGCAAGAACACAAAACACTTCCTTCATATCAGACACCTCATTACAAGCCAAATCATTTGTCCCTAGATGGACAAGTACATCCAATTCCCCTTCCTGCTTTGTTTGCTTCTCAATATTAAAAATACGTCTCCTGTCTCTGTGAGCAGTAGCTCCAGGAAGACATCTCGGAAAGCCACTGTTGTCCAACTCCACACCTCCTATGGTAGAAAGCAACTGTTGTTGGGGGATTCTATCAGATCTCACCTTGTCCTTTTTCTCATTGGCTGCACTCTTGCTCACCCTCAGGCATTGAGGATGGTGGTTCCACAAACTCGATGACTGAGCCTGTCTCTTCTGAAAGTGCAGAAAATGAATTGTGTAAAGACACAGACTGTGCAGTAAGCCTTTTGTCCATATCTCTAAGTCTACCAGATCCTATAGTAATCCATTTGCCATTCCTAGGACATCTCTGCGGCAGTGGATTTGCAACAGTCCCATCCTGAGTTGGTTTAACAGATAATTTACAAATCTCATACTTCAAAAATGCAATCTCCTGCTTCATTATAGAGAACTGTCTACAGATTAGACAACATCCAAACCTACAAAAAGTGGAGCGTGAAACAAATGCACAACTATTACACTGAACTAAGTTTGCCATTTTAATGAGATGAGGAGTTTAAATCAAACAAATCTTACTTTTTTTTTTCTACCTTCTGTATACGTCAAATTATCTCTAGAATATCTCCAAATACACTTTGTAGCAGCACTTATAAGCAGTTGCTAAGCTATATTAGCCAAGCTAATATCTACAACCCATATATACGCTCTTAAAGGCACCACCCCCTAAGAATGTAACACCTGGGTGGGCCTGTGCTTATTTGCAAACACCTATCTAATTAATTCAAATGCCTTACCAATTACCATCAGGAAATCAAACCTTGTGCAATCCGTAACCTTGTCCTATAGATGAATCTTATCTGTAACAGTAAAATGAAAATTCTTAGAAAAATCTTAGTTGTAGAATCAATAAAACTCTCCAGAATATCTTCAAATAAACTTTGTAGCAGCACTTAGAAGCAGCTGCCAGCTGCAAGGGTCGATGGATGCAGCAACAATAAGATAAAATTGTGGGTGCACAATAACATAAACAATAAAATAAATGTAAACTACTTTTTTACATGAACCAAAAGGAATAAACACATCAGGTTTTTTTGGGACTTTGAGTTGTGTTTTACATGCATGTGTCAATGTGTAAGAAATTTACTTACTTGTTTTATTACATTGCTTTGTACTTCCTGTTTTCCTTCTGACCATAGTAACTCTACTGAATGGCTTGGAATGTCTGCATTGCTATACAAGAACTAACCACAAGTTGTACCACAATGTCGAGCAGCATCACCCCACAAACTGATAAGAAAACAAATAAACCAGGAACTCAAGGAATTCAGCACATTTATTGGACTTCAATACAATGTTTTGCCTCCAACACAAGAGCCTCCATCAAGCCTGGTGCATTTGTTTTGATGCCCCTAGGCTTTTTACATGGTGCACTCTTAACATAAATGAAAACCACTACGTAAGATGAAAAAGGGGGTTTCATTGCCTGCCATTTATGTAGATACTTTAGATCCAACTTCTAACTAAAAAAAAATATATTTAGCTCTTCGAATGGGTAAACCGTTTTATCTTATCTGGGAACATGCAAAATAGAAATGACAAAAGTAGAGGAGGAGCTGAACAAACAGGAAAAAAAGCTTCACTTGTTTGGTTGTTTTGCCTCTTGCTGATTGGAAGGACCTACATCCCATATACCATGGCTTGTGGGCTTTCCTCCATGAACTAAATGGACAATTAATCACATGTATAGCAGTAACATGATTGTCCTTGTACTGCATTGTAACAACTCAGTTGTGGCAGATTATAAACCAATTTATTTATTTTTAATAAATGATGTATCTGTAGAATCATAAATGAGTCTAATGTCATGTATAACCATAAACATTCATACAATTAAAACATTTGTTTTTAGGATATGGCGACAAAGATATATATTTATTTGCAATCATTCTTGCAAAAATACATTAAGAATTAACTTTAGTGGGAGCATGAAATATTATTCTAATCACAGCCACTAATGAAAATCCTGACCCTTAATTCTGTATTTAATATAGCTAATAAATGAATCTAGTAACCACAAATCCTTTTTGATTAAATCCCAACTTCTGATCTGCTCATTAGGCAAGTTATACATTTGAGAGATTTGCATTCAAAGTAAGTTCTTATGTAACACAGACGGAAGTATATGACATGTATTTTTATTTTATAATTGTACAAGTAAAACATTATTTCCATTACATTATTTGTCTTATTGAAAAAAAAAAAAACATTTGAAGACAACGTCTACAACTTAGTGTACCTAAAAGCTGTTTTCAAGTCCTACAGCGTTATTATATTTCAGAATTTTCACAGGTTTGTTAAATTATTTTTAATGGGACACCTATGCTTAAGTGCCAATACAGATGTCTGCATTAGAATGTACGTGGGCACACTTGGCACAACTGTTCTGCACAGGGCCAGCGCTTCCATAAGGCCAGTTAGGCAGTGCCCTAGGGTGCTCTCCCAGGAGAGGGTGCCCGCAGGGGCTGTAAAACTCCTCTAGATCGGCTGCACAAGAGAACATGCAGCAATTACAGAAACCCCGCCTCCCTTACGCAGACCTGCCAGCGCATGCCCCTTTCTGCTCCTGCTCTCTCCTCCTCCTGCTAATTCTGATGCATTGATGTTGTTATTGAAACCCCGCCCTTGCCCTTCCACAGCCCCACCCCTACCACAACTAACTCCGCCTTATCAAGTCAAAAATATTCTAACCCCGTCTCTCCCTGCTCCCTTCTCCCAAGATCCTGCCTCCAATCCAGACAGCAATCCTTTGAAGAGGAGGGCAGTGCAAGATCAGAGCTGACCCCTTTCTTGTTCCTGGACTGCTTGAGGAGGTAACAAACTCACTGAATGTGCTCCTTCCTGTTCCCCCAGCCCCCAAGTTAGTGTGTGTGTGTGTGTATATATATATATACACACACACACATCAGGCTGTGTGTGTCTATTGGACACTTTGTATGAGTGTAAGTATCAGGCTGTGTGTGCTGTGTGTGTCTATTAGACAGTTTGTGTGAATGTATCAGGCTGTGTGTGTTTATTTGACAGGTTGGGTGAGTGTATGTTTCAGGCAGTGTGTGTCTATTAGACAGTTTGTGTGAATGATTGTGCATCTATTAGATGGTTTTTGTGAGTGTATGTATCAGGCAGTGGGTGTGAGTATGAGACAGTTTGTGTGTGTGTGTGTGTGTGTGTGTGTGTCTGTGTGAGTGAGTATGTATTAGGCACTGTGTGTCTATTAGACAGTTTGTGTGAGTGTATGTATTAGGCAGTTAGTGTGCATATAAGACAGTTTGTGTTTGTTTATTTATGTATGTACTACATGTATAATCATAATATATTTCAGTCCATGTATTAGGCAGTGTGTGTGAGTAAGTATCTATAAGGCAGTTTGTGTGTGTTGGTATATGTATAATCATAATATATTTAAATCCATATATTAGGCAGTGTGTGTGAGTATTTATCTATAAGGCAGTGTGTGTGTGTTGGTGTATGCATGTATTCAGAAGCTGTGTGTGTATTTGGCAGCTTACGTGTGTGGCAGTTTGCGTGTGTGAGTGTGTGTTACGTATAATGTAGCTGTATGTTTATGTATTAGACAGTGTATGTATAAGGTAGTTTGTGTGTGTATGTATTTGGCAGTGTGTATTTCTAAAATGTAGTAGGCAGTGTGGGTGTATGGATGTACAGTATGTATTAGGTAGTGTATTTATATAGATAGGTCTCTATTCCATGTTGCCCCAGTCTTAAACGTTGTGCCTGCCTCACTAAAATAAAAAATAAAAATGAGCAGGCAGACACACGAGGATGCATTCACTAAACAGTGATTTGATAAGTATCTAAAAGCTTAAACTTAGGTAAAAAATTATTTTTCAACTAAGGTAAAATGGAGACTTTTCCACCTTGTATATTTTAGCCTCTTTTTCAAACCAACCCCTGAATGAATAGACCCATTTGGGGAAATCAGGGAACACTGTGAAAAGGGTAAGAGAGGCTAAAAAGCAAAAACAAAAGCAAAGATGGAGACTATAAGTAAAGGAAAAAAAACCTGAGAAAATGTTGTGTGTGAGTCTCTCTAGTTTTGCCAAGAGAAGTATGATAAGTATGTCAGCTTGCTGAAATGTTTTATATGTCTGGACCCCAAAACGTGCATGTGCGTTGATGATGTGACACCACGCGCACGTAGGCGCCATTTTTCTTAAGGGCAATAGGTATTTTATTATAAATTTCGGGATCTCAGCAGCCGGCATCCCTAAGAACGCCGCACCCACTGGGCACCGTCAGCGATGAGGATCGAGCGGCAATCCGCCACGATTCAAGTAAGTTATTCCCCTTTATGGCATGACTGCTCTGCTCAGATTCGGCCGCGCCGACCGGGGACTTGGGTGCAGATACAGTATCGGCGCGGCCGCACTGTTCACTGATTTAGACATCAGAAAGGGAGGTTCTCCTGGAAGCTTGTCATTACAAAATTCAGTTAATCCAATAAAAAAAAGATATTATAACATACAATTTTTATCTGTTTTTTACACACACACACACACACATTTCTGTTCAGGGCATAGAAAGCCGTAATGACAGTATATAATTTATATAACTTATACCATATAACAAAGTAGAAAATATGAACAGTCGGTTGTGGTGTGCCGAAACTGACGATGTGGAAGGCCTGTAATAAAAGAGGACCCACCCTGAGTATTATTGTTAGTAAAGGGAGCAGTGGGAGGGGTAAATCGCCAGACCAAAAACCGTAATGAGGAAGGGTCTGGCGATCCTTAAGTAGGGAAATCATGCCCCTCCCACAACTACAGGCCCAGCCTTCCATTTGTGTTCAGGGCATAGAAAGCCATAATGACAGTATATAACTTGTATAACAAAATAGAAAATATGAACAGTAGGTTGTGGTGTCGCAGTAAGCCTGGAATAAAAGAGGGCAAAAAGAGTATACCATAGATGATTTACTTCAGCCTACAATTTGACAATCATATATCACATGTTCATGTTACAAAAAGCTTAATGTATTTCCTGTATTGGATGGGGTATGTATCTGGTATATGCCGATTAATTCCCCCGTCCTGATAATATGTACAGGTATGTTTCTGCTGGAAGCAGTGGTTGCTGCTCCAATGCGCAAGGAGTGTCCTGAGTAGTGGGATGGATTAAAGCCTAACCTTGCCAATAATACTCTAATATAGAGCATGAACTTACTAGTGGTGAGAGCATTGCCATGTAAGGTAAACAAAGGTTGGTCAGGGGAACTGGGAACAATGGTTAGGAATTTATCTACTACCTGTACCGGGCACCATTTTTTACCGGTAGGGTAATAGGGGATCTTTACCAGTTGATTTTGTGGTGTGGTTTTAGTGTGGTTAAGGGATAGTAGGTAGTGATCTTGTATTTTTACAATCTGGGATCTCTTAGTGACGTCTTGTGATGTGATGTGATGTTTGTAGTGGTAAACTCTCCGGGTCTGAGGAACCCATAGAAAGCTATGGAGATAGCAGTTTTAATGACATGATTAGCATGGGATTCAAAAGGAGTTGTATCCATGAGGTCGGATAATGATTGGATCATTTTAATTAAAGGTGGCAAAAAGAAGTGAAAGCTTCAATAGTTTCCACTGAATATTTATTTACAACCTGAAAGTCAAACAAGAATCTGTTATAAACACAAAATGCCCTCTTTTGTATGATTTTCTAGTATTGTCAGACAAAGCCAATTGCAAAGGGAGTTTGCCATGAGTTAACAGAACTCCGAATCCAATGACAGAGCCAGGTTAGCCAACTGTCACAGTTCTCACTGCGACATCCAGACTGCCAGACGAGGTCACCCCAGAAGTGCCCAATAAGGGATTTGAACCTCGGTACTTTGTGGTCCTGAGCCTGCTGTTTCTCCTTTGAACCACCATACAGTTCAAGTAATAGCCTGAAGTCTGATCTTGCCTTGTATCCAGCACTGGGGGTTGGAATTTACCTGAGACTGCTCCTGATCACTGATTAGCCAGGTAAAAGACACTGCCTCTCCCTGAGGGCAGTGTCAGTTCATTGACTCTGGTTCCTGTATTGGTGTTTGTGTTCCAGGGTTCTCCAATTGGCTTCTGACCTTGGCTAATTATTCGTTTATCCTGACTTCTGGCACCCTCTGACCTTTGGCTTACCCACGATGATTCTCCTGCTTATGTCCGTACCTGTACTGCGACTTGGAGCATTATCCTGCACAGCCCCTGTGCACAGACTCACAGGCCAGGTGAGTTCTTACCTGACCACCTTGGCCTATGTTGAATTGCAAGGGTGAGCACATATCTCTGCATACCAGACTCCCACTAAGGTAAACCGTGACACCACCAAGACTGCTGTCGGTAAAGCTTTGTGGAATTCCTGAAATTGAGAACAAGATAAATGATCAGCTGCTATGTTCTGAATGCCAGGAATATGGACACATACCAAGAAGAAATTATAGTTAGCTGCCAGCCAAGTCAATTTCCTCAGAAATCTCATGATTATCAGAGATTTAGAATGACATTTGCTTTATGGCAGGTGGCTAAGTTGTCCTAAAAACATCTCGCCGCCTGACCTGACCATACTGCTCCCCATGCTACTGCAGCATCTACAAAAGGATAGAACTCGAACAGGGCATAAGTGGTAGAAAAACCTAGTACATTGTACACTTCAATTGGCCAAACCCTTCAAAGCCAATTATCACCAAATGGCAGCTGCATCTGTAAAAATAGTAAGGGAGTCAGAGGTAAGTAAAGGGGTAAACATGCTTTTCCCATTCCATCTCATGATAAATTCCTGCCACATGCTTAAATCCAAGGTAGCCGGAACATCCAGTGAAATTCGGGAAATATCAGACTGAAAGCAGGGAAACAGATTGAGCTGTCTAGATATAAAAGCTGAGTGAATATGAAAAGTTGAGTGAGCCTAGTAGAGACTGTAATTCTATACAATTACAATATCCCGCAGAGAGATATAGATAGGATGTGCTCAATCTTATCTCTTTGCAAACTGGCTTGCATATTAACCGAATCTAGTGTGATACCCAGAAAATTAATCACGTGTTGGGTCCTTCTGTCTTTTTAGTATTGGAAAAGCTGGATCATGGCTCTCATGCTGCTATGTGGAAATAAGTTACTCTCAATAGTCAAGATGACATCTAAATAATGAATAACTGTGGGGCATCTACAGACAAGGAGCAGTAGCCAGCACAAAGTCTCAGCAAAGGTATTGAAAATCCTGGGGCTACTTTTTGCATCAAAAGTGATGAGGAGTGGAAAAAAAAATTGTAAGAACCCTGCCACTTAACACCTTGTAGATGCCACAAAGAAGGAATGTTTGGAAGGAGCTTTAATGTGTTAATGATGTCAATCTTACTGAGCCATACCCCCTTTCCTGCAGTCAGAATTGCATCAATGGCGTTATCAATGGTGGCACACTGAAGGAGAATTCCTCTGAAGGAATGAGAGTTTGTTGTGGAAGAATCCTACTGCACTCCTGTGGGACACCATTTTACCCAGCTTGCCACTCAATCAAGGACCTAAAAATCAAAGTACTGAAGGGGGGGGAGTAAAATATCAAAAAAGATTAAAAGTAAATCTTATGCATTTTTTTTTTTTTTACCCCCAATCAGTATCTTCCTTGATGAATGTGTTATAAGTTGCACCCGGTATATTAGTTAATTATTAAACCAAAACTACAAAAATAAAAAAATTTCAACATGTTCATCCACCTATATTTTTTCATTCTAAATTACAAGTGTCAGGTTTCAAAACTGACATGTAAGACTTTTTTGTTTATTACTGGCCCTTTAAGTGAACTTCATTTTATTCTCCTCTAGTTGCCTCCCTAGCAACTAATCTATTCACTCACCTGGATTAACTAATGAGGAGGCTTGATAAGTCTACGCCCGGCACACAACAGTGCCTTGACATTGAAGTCTATGCTCTGATAAAGAATCTCTGTTCCTGGTAATATCCTGTATTTTATCTACATTATTTCATTCTGTAGAGAACGTACCTGCAGTGCCTCATCCTGTACTTATCTGCATTTCCTCATACTGAAAGGCACTAACCTGCATTACTTCATCCTGAACTTTCCTGAAAGACTTTCCTTATCAGCTTCCAAGAATCCTGATCTGTGGTTTATTGCCTTCATTGAAGAATCTTAACTGCTTCAATTGCTGCATCACTGCATGATCTTGTAAGCAACCTGCATTATATTATTTTGGAATATACCTACCTGTTTCAACCTCTGCATGATCCTGTATTGCCTTATCCTAAAAGGTATTTACTTATAACTAGCTGCATTGCAAAGTATCCTGGAAATCCTTAACTACTTGGTATAACTTCAAGCCTGCTTGTATACAAAATACTTTATTCATTTACTTTCTAAAGATCTTGTTTGGGCATATCGCCTAAACCCTGTTTTTCTCAAAGTATCCTGTTTGTGGCAGACTGCCCTCTATTCTTTAGTTTCAGTAAATTTTGTTATGTCTAATATGACAAAGTTTAAACCAATAACCCTTGCAATCGTCTCCTCTCTGACCTGCTCAGGAGCATGACACTAAGCATTAAGATATGATGTCAAAAAGTCAGATCTGTCCCTTAAAACAGATATATAAATATAGCAGTAAAATGAAATTGGGTACATGTTAAATACAAATGAAGAAAATGTTAGATTGTTCTTTATATGTGGCTTTTGCAATAAGATATTTTTGCTCCATTTTTAATGTTATTTTTTGTGAGTTCTGCGCACATGAAACCTTTAAAAGAATTAAAAAGAAGAAATGTAAAGTAAGTATGTTCGGCAGTTAGTATGTTAATAATTCCTGTGCACATGAAAATGTCAATATCTAAAGATGTTTTCTTTCAAATCAAGCCATTGAAAGCCAAGAAATTGTCTAGAAATTCATGGCTTGTAAAAATAATACTGCACAGGAAATTAAAGCCTTCCCAAGATAACTTCAGAGATGTAGCATATCCAACAAGTGTGGACAGATTTTCAAATTGTTTTAGAAAGACTGCCTCAATACGTTTAGGTTGGATACAAAATAGCTTTGATTGTTTCTGAAATAAGCATATACGGGTGGTTTAACATTGTATTTCCGTGGTTACATTAGTATTACATTATTAAATATTTGTAGAAATACATACAGTAGAAAGGGTGCTGTGCTGACTCAATCATCAGCTTACACATTATATCTCAGAATAGCCCAAAAAAAGAGTTATTTGGCCTAAATGCAACTCACTACTTGGTGTGTATATATACACACACACACACACACACACACTTAATTAGTTTTGCTGGAGGTTTTCAGAGGGAAGATGCATCAAAAGCAGCCATGACTTTCTGAACAGAGGTTGAATTCAGCTCCAGGGTTGCAAAATCAGAAAATCATAATACCTTACAGATGCTTTGAACTGGAACTGTAACTAAAACTGAGGCATTAATAAATTAAACACATGGCGTATTTACTTAATTATTGGAAAACGTGTTTGCTTGCTTCTGTGCCACTATGGTCGACATGTAAAAGATATGCAAGTACAGAAAAGCAAAAGAGATAGTTTGCTATTTGTCTACATACCATCGCCCATATTTCATGTTAGGTTACTGCAAGGCAATTATCGAGATAAGGATCCACAAAACATTAATGCTCTTATTCGCTTTGCAAATTATGTAGGTTAAAAAAGAAGTTCGCATATATCTTTAAATGAAATCTATTGCAGTAAACTAAACCACTTATGATATGACTATGGCTTATTCATTAACGTTAGAAGTCAACATGAATTCAAAGTGAATTTTAAGGTCAAAGCAGCTGATCTGGAGACCTAGCTGGCTTGATTTTTTTTTATTTGAAACTCACTTTGAATTCTTACATTAGTGAATACGCATTGGCTAAATCACACATTTTGAAACGGGCTGCCATTTGAGTCTAGACTTCTCAACCAACCCTTAGCATAATTTATAACAGTTGATTGGAAGACTCACATTCTAGCTGTGTAGTATGCTTACTCAAGTTCCCTACATCTTCTATAAAGTAATCTACCCTGTATTCATTCCAGCAATCTATATTGCCTATAATCCACACTACTTGAGCATCATCCTTATGCCAGTTCACACTAGATGTGCAGTATGCTTCTACAACCCTATGTATTTATTCTAACGACAGTACCCAAGCAGCATGCTCACTCCAACTCCCCACATACCTGAGCAGTATGCTGAAGCTACCTCCTAACACCAAATAATGTTTTTTTTTTTCTTATTATGTAACTCTTTTCTACATTCTTACAAAAAATGGGTTAAGCCACCTTGTCTCACAAAGCTTTGTATTTTCAGATTAGCAGAATAACATTCCCAAATATTCAATTTTACATGGCTGTATGCTGGATCCTAAGGACCCTAAAGCTGCCATAACATTATTAGAAATGTTGAACGTAGCTGAATTGTATGTATGTATGCCTGATAACCTTTTCTGATTTCTGCAGGCCATGCACAACACTGGAGGATGCATAATTCCAGGGAAATGGCATTAAGTATAATGCTTTAAACCAAACAATTTATACACTTCAAACTCGACACCGTGGTTCATTGAGCACTACATAATATCAGAGCACAATATCTATAGTACAAATATGTATTAAATGTTAGCATTCATCACCTTAGATCCTTCAAAACGAAACTAACCTCTTGTTTCAGTGCTGTTCCTACACTCTCCATACATCTCCACCTGTTTCTGTTTTCATGTGTTTGTTTGTTTTTACCTTATAGTTTACAATGAAATAGAAGCTGTATTAATAGACAGATTGATGGAGGAATGGATGGACATACAAACAAACTGACAGGGAGACAGACAGATGTAATTAATCTGTAAGTTTAATAACTGTTATAATTTAACAATTTGCTTTGCATGTGTTTTAAACATATGACCATGCTACCTGTGTTGTTTTGTTTTCAAATACCAGAACTTACTTAAAAATTAAGGAATATGAGTACATTCTTCTTGATTAATTATTTTTTTAAATATAATAAATTGTGTAATGTAGTATGTATTGTATCTTTTCAGATTTAAAGAGATACGTGATATATATATATATATATATATATATATATATATGCATTAAAAAGTATTAAATGGGTTAAATTTTATAAACAATGACAGAAACGTTGTTTCAGGATTTTATTTATCTGACAGTGTTATGTACTAAAAGTGGAATATATTACCTATACATACTGGTATTTTATTTTCCTGGCCATAGTAATTGTAATAAATCCCTCCCCTACACAGAGACTTCAGTATACTTTAAAGTACTCTAGGAAGAAAGGGAATCTGATGCTGCCATAGAAATAGACCGGAAAAGAAAATTCTGGCAAGTATCGTTAAGAATTTTAACATTTCTTGACCAACATGAACGCATCACTAATGGGGAATAACCAAGCAAGAACAGAAGGAGAAAAAAAAGTACTGCAGAAATTGTAATTTTAATGGACAAAATGCTAACAGCAAAAGGAGCATCCTGACTCTTATGCACATCAAATTGGTAGTGATTCACAAATGTATATTCAGATGCTCAAGTTGTTGCCCTGCAGATATCCTCAGTAGGGACATTTGCCCATGTTGCTCAAGAAGTGGATATTGCCCTTGTAGAATGAGGTCTTATGAAGCCCGCACTTTGAGTCCTTGAGAAGAAAGGGACTTAGCAATTGCATGTTAAAGGCATATGCATATAGTTGCAACAGAAGCTGCAGAAGAAACCTAGTCCACTTTTTCACATCTTTTGACCTATCCAGATTATGTAGTCTCACTTCATTATTTGGATCCTGAATAAATTATGCAATAACTATTTCCTATACCAGGAAAATCACAAACTCCAGATAGCATTAAGTAATTGTATTTATTGGCATAAAATAAATCCTTTAAAAGAATAAAATCAAGGAAACGGTCCTCAGGGACTAGTAATGTAAAAAGTACAATAAAATAAAAAATACAATCAAGTATACAAGCCTAATACCTCCCTGGAGTCCCCTTAAATATGATAAGCCTTCCAAGTCCATTGGTGGTGTAGTGGGCGTTCCTTCACGTCATGTGATTGGATATTTAATCCATCAGCACACCTCCTTTCAAATGCTCTCCTTTCTCAGTTGTTTGTCTTTACCGGTGAATGATGAGCAGTTAAAACGGGCGCCTTCTTATGATGACGCACTTCCATTACATTACTGAAACAACTAACATTAATTTATAAGAAAAAGAAGAAAAAATGTAAAGAACTTTTTAGCACCCAGCTATGCCATTAAACAAAAGAAAAAACTTGATCAAGGAGACAAAGGCTTCACACACTATGTGGTGTATTTACCTCAGTGTCCGTGTGACAAGCAGTATGTAGGCCGTACCAATATAGCTTTTAAAATAAGGATAATGGAACATATCAATAATATCAAAAAGAGATTAATGTACCAGTCCATTGTAATTGGTGCCCAGCCTTTAAATTAAAAGATCTCACCTGTGTGGGCATATAGAGAATTTCAAACGTATATAGAATGCACACCATAACAATCTCAAAAAAATATTTAAATTTTATTATGTACAAAAAAGTACCAGAATGAAAACATATAAGAAAAATTAATATAAACAAAGTAACAGAAGCAAAGGCAGATACAATAAAATAATAGTGATAAATTACCACAAAAATACTTACAAGCCTCAGACAGAAACACGAGTCACCAAACCCCCCAATGTTTCGGCACCAACTGGCTGCCTTTATCATCTAAGAGGTATATCATAAATGTAAAAATAAAAAACAATCATATTCTTCTTATACCATTTATCCTTAGTACATTAAAAATATGTACAATGGATCAGAGCTCATATACTAGATCTTACAGAGATAAATATAAGGCAGCACACCTAAAAATAGGGCTCCCTCACAGGCCCTATATAGTAAACAAAACAAAAAAAAGGTTAAGGGGGAGGCAGCGGCACAGGTGAAGTATCTTGTCAGGGGAAGTATTCCTCAGTAAGGTATGGGCATGGGATATTGGTGAAATCTGTATGAAAAAATAAAAGACAGCAAATAATGGTGCAGTATGCCATCCACACTAGAGGTAGTCTTATAGCTCTGGAAAACGTGAGTAGGACCATATAGACATCTTACAAAATAGTACTTAGTACCTGTTGGGATATACTGCGCCATTATTTGCTGTCTTTTTAATTTTTCATACGGTTTTCACAAATATCCAGTGCCCACACTGAGGAATACTTCCCATGACAAGATTGTGATTGACTTATTATACAAGGTTTTAGTTGGACTTTCTGTATTCACCAGTCAGACTCTTTTGGACTTACTTTTTGGACTCTTGATTATTATTCATTATGCATTTTTTGAACTTTTTTTTTATCTTGTATGTATTTTCTCTTATATAGTGTCTTGTATATGTGCTTGTATAGTTTATACAATGCTTGGAACACAAATCAGACCAAATATGCACTGAGTGGCAGCAAAATTGCATGCAAAAGAAAACATTGCAAACAAAGAAATAAAAGCATTCCAGAGATGTAATAAATATCAATACATTTAAGAGGGGGAAAGTCAGCTGGGGACCACAATTTAACTAATGATGGTGTCACGGCTTACCTTGGTGGGAGTCCAGTATGCAGAGATATGCTCACCCTTGCAATTAAACACAGGCCAAGGTGGTCAGGGAAGAACTCACCTGGCCTGTGAGTCTGTGCACGGGGGCTGTTCAGGATAACCAGGTCGAAGTACAGACAAGGACTACAGCAGGAGAATCATCGTGGGTGCCAGAAATCAGGATAAGCGAGTAAAGAGCCCAGGTCAGATGTTGCCAGAAGTCAGGGTACAACGAAATAACAATCCAAGGTCAGGAGAACACGGAACAGCAATACTCGAACCAGAGTCAATGAACTGACACTGCCCTTAGGGAGGGGCAGTGTCTTATACCTTGTTAATTAGGTATCAGATTCAGCTGGAGAGTTACTGACAGGTCTGAGCCTTGTGAAGTCTAGCCCCCTAGTGCTGCAGGCAATTCAAGAATAAACAGGAGTTATCCAAAGTCCTGATATGGCTCAGAGGTAACATAGCAGGATACAGTCCAGAAGAACCATGGTTCAAATCCCCTGTTGGCCGCTTCTGGGGTGACCACGTCTGGCAGTTGGGATGTCACGGTGGCGATCATGACAGATGGCTGCAATGCTCCAGACATATTACACACAGACACATGGGAGTGTAGATACAAATATCCATTTTGCTATCTATCCTAGCTGTTCATATAAGGGTTAATTTGAACCAAGAATAAATTTGGCATTTTATCTCCTATTCTCGGAAATAGGATTTATATAAAATCCTAGTTATGGGAAGAGTACTGATTTCGAAATGTTCTTGTTAATTGTCCAAGATATCGGTATTTGTAAATATCTGGTTTTAATCAAATGTGTAATGCGTTATATAACGAAAGATTATAACTAGAAACAGCTGTTTATAACTTGTGAAAAACACATTATGTAATTAAATGCTCATGACCCCCACCGACATGAAAATGGGGTATAAATGCAACTGACGTATAATTAAATTTGAATTGGTTATAGAACACATCTCTTGTCTTCTTGACTGATTCCCTGTCTGTCTATCTAAGAGGGTGTGGCTCCGACAAAATATCCATCTAACTAAGAGGGTTTCGTGTATAGCTGATTTTATCCCCAACAATTTGGTGTCAGAAGTTTTTTTTGGGGTGCATTTGACGGAGCGAGAAAGATAAGGTAGGAGAATTAAAGAGTGTCTATTTGACTTAATTATTTTACTTTTCTTTTTCCATCCTTCACACGTTGTATATCTATGTTTTTATTTAAAGGGGAATTTCACTTTTGAGATTTTTATATAGTTTCACTCCTTGAGTAGGAGATGAGTGTTTGTACATAACTGTGTTTGGGAGATGTCCCAGGAACCCTCTTTGGAAGAGGTTGCCTTTGGTAGGTTGTAAAATCGATTTTCAGCCTTTGGCAGACTGCGTTGTAGTTTATGTACATGTAACTTTTGCAAACTGTAATGGTTTAGCAAAAGAAAAAAAAAAGAGAGAAAAAAAAATTGGAATTGTTTTAACTCTGTACTTGATGGGTATTTTGGCTGTCCTGCAACCTCTGTTTTGCTTGTGATATATCTGTTGGCTTTTGTGCTTTTTGCAAGGGATTGGGAATTTCTGATTTTAAGCACTACAGCTCGTGGAGAAGTAACAGTTTTGTTCTTTAACCACTGAATAATCAGCTATTCCAAATCCAATTCTCATTGAGTTTGAAATGGGTACTTCCCAGTCTAAAAAATACCCTCGCCCTAATCCAGGGGAGACTTGCAAACAGTATGTTGCTAGAATTGGTGAGCTGGGGGATTATTTAGTGGATCCTTGGGTGGACAATATGTCAGGGTGGACACAAGGACAGGGTAGTGAAACTCCCTTCCCAAAAGACGGGGCTAATGATGATTATTTTCTGAGTATAGTTAAGGGATTATGTTTGGGAGATAAGAAATCTTTTCCTTGGTATGAGGGAGATCCAGGATGGGACAACGAATACATGAGACAGGGGGTGAGAATTGGCTTAAGATTGCACCCTGTTTCCCAAAGGATAAAAAGGAATAAAAAGAAAACTAAAGAGACTGTTGTTGATAACTGCAAATCACTGCCCCCTCCTAATTACACTCCATACTATAGCCCACTATATCCCCGCCTGCCACCTAAAGATGATGATGATTTGGTTCTTGCTATAGCAATTGGATCACAGGGTGTAGCCACTGCCCCATTAAGCTCCCTTTCTATCTCTCCCCAAGATGAGAAGATTAAACAAATCCAGCGAAGGTCCCCTAAAGGTATCCAAACTAGGTATAAGAAAAAGATGGGACTGGGTATTAAAAGAACAGATAAGGATGATGAGGAGGAAGATGAGGAAGCAGAACTTGATGAATTAGACACACAGCAGACATATCCTTTTCTCACTGTAGGAGATCAATTAATTTTGAAAACCTTTAACTCCAGGAGAATTAAAGGACATAATTAAGGGAGCTCCAAATCCTAGAACGAATACCTCTGCATGTATTATGTATTTGAAGAGAATGTGCCAAGGACAACATATGACACAGATTGACATAAAGTTAATTATTGATGGATTATTAGATTATGACTCAGAATCTGGGTGGGAATGGAGTAGAGTGCCCACTGTGAGTGTCCCACTTGATGGAACCACAGTGAGTACTTACCCATTGGCCACGGAAAAAAGGAGAGACATTATGTGGGATGAAGTGAAAACAGAGATGATAAGATTGTGGAAAGACAAGCAGTCTATCTCCACTGCTTTGTCCTGTAAACAGGGCACAAAGGAGACAGTGACAGATTTCACTAAAAGGTTTTATAAATGTTGGAAAGATGAAGCTGGACTTGGTTCAGAGGAGAGTGGTATGGGTTCTTTAAAAATACAGACTTGCATTGAGAATATGCTTCCAGCATATTCACTGCTAGTTAAACAGCTGATTTCCGAGTGGTCAACTTTAACTAAAGTTAAATGTTTGCAGAAAATACATGAGAGAGAAGCAGCAGGTTGTTTTGATATAGGTAAAGATGGAAAGAGTATGTTGTATCAGTCACAGGGTTTACAGCATTGTGACCCTAATAAGGCAAGAGAAAGAGGTTTTGGAGGTGATAGGAGATTAAACCAAAGAGGATTCAGGAGCCCAAGGGGAAGAGGACGTGGAGGAAATAGGTCCCAACCATTTATTTATAGAGGGACACATTGTTTTAACTGTAGACGGCATGGACACTGGAGGAATGAGTGCCCCAACCCTATCAGACCACAGACTGTACAAACCCCAGGTTACCAGGGTCCCTCACGGATACCCCAGCAGTCCCACTACCCCCCACAACATCTCTCTCCTGCCCCTAATGCCCCCTCTGACCCCTATACTCCTTCTGGCCCTACCGATCACATCCAATGGCCATAGGGCTGCCCAGAAGGTAACACTCCAGCTTTTCCTGTATTATCCTCTAGTTTTATGGAACAACCCTTCATAGTCCTCAATGTAAATGGGAGGGATATGCCCTTTATTGTAGACACAGTGCCACCTGTTCCACCATATGTATGGATGTATATAGAGGTTTAAGGGAAAAGTCAACACCTTCTGTGGGAATAAATGGAGTGTTAACAAAAACCTTCAAAACTATCCCTTTGAAAGTTAAATTACCCAACTCCCCTATTTCTCTATGCCACCAGTTTAGCCTAATCCCAGGGTGCCCTGTTAATCTCCTAGGGAGGGATATCCTTGGACTACTGGGTACAACTGTGGATTTTTCCCCTGAGGGTGGCATGGCAGTTTCCCTTACTGCCCCCTCCTCGGGAATTTTTCTGCAGATGGATATGGATGAGGTCCCTGCTTCTGTATGGGCTTTGTCCATGCTAGATGTAGGATACATAAATTGTACCCCTTGGGGCGTGGCTAACCGGGAAGCCTGATGGACGCGTTCTGATTCAGCTCCTCCAGACCCGGGCACAATCCGCTGTAATCGGAGAGACGTGAGTGACATGGGCAATCCCAGGAAACAAAATCAGGTACAGGGGCAACAAGGGAAGACCCCCACAGCTAAATCGGGCACCCTCACCCGATATTTTAAAGATAATCTCGATCGAGAGCCGGAGACCGCGGCCGCGCTCCCCAAGATGGCGGACACTGATTCCGTAATAGAATCACAGCCACAAAGCCCCCACATGTCGGAGTGTTCAAGTAACTCACCAAACATTAGTGAGGATCTAGATATAAAAGATATGCTAAGAAATCTCCCATCTAAGTCTGATATCCAGAATCTCCCATCTAAATCAGATATACAGAATATAATTGGGAAATTAGAGACCACACTTCATGCTAAAATGGCGGAGATGGGCTCAGAAATTCAACAAATTAACCTAAAAGTCACTGACCTGGAAGAAGAAAAGGATGTAATGCAGGCCCAAATAGTTAATATTTCCTCAACTCTGGAATCTCACATACACTTCATGTCAGCCACCCAGAGACATATTGATGATTTGGATAATCGTGGGAGAAGAAATAATCTACGCATAAGGGGGATCCCAGAAACCCTAAATGAAGATTTACCAGGGGTACTAACTGAGCTATTCACCCTCATATTAGGAGACTCCAACGCAAGCCAAATGCTCCTAGATAGGGCCCATCGTTCGTTGCGCCCCAGGGGACTATCCCAGGATTCCCCCAGAGATGTCATTTGCAGGCTGCATTATTTTAACACTAAAGATTCAATTCTGAGATCATTGAGGGACACAACACAACCACTTTTATTTCATGGAAATCCAATACAGATCTATCCGGATCTTTCCTGGTACACCTTACAGGCCAGACGGGCACTTAAACCAATCACGGAACTGCTACGCAATAGGAGCATTAGATATCGTTGGGGTTTCCCCTTTGCGCTGATTGTAAATAACAAAGGTAACATCCACCAAATTGCCTCGATCATGGACGTCCCCCCATTTCTAAGAGCTATGGACCTGCCAGACACAGTTATAATGGACTGGAACTATCCAATACCGAACCAAGAAAACCTTCAAATATCACAAAGACAGAAATGGACCACCCCAGCGAAACCAAGGAAACCACCGAACAGATTCATCTCACCGCAGCTTCAACGAGAAAGGCAGCTGAACACTCAAAACCACATGAGACCAATCTCCAACGATTAATCCTCTATGTCTACTCTACATGTAATGGACGATGACGATAGGGGTTCTCTTTCATCTAAAATCCACTGATACCAGCCACATACAACCCAAATCTCTATCTATCTTGCACATGCCTCGTTTGTAGCTTTTTGAGACGCATGTAAGCACTGGACATCAAGACTTTCACCTAAACCTGATCGGACAAAGTAGTTGAGCCTTTGAAGCAACCACCTTTATGCTGGAAGATTAATGACTTGCGCTATCAGGTCGTATACCCAAAGACAGTCCGGACACATACGCTGTGTTCACAATTCCTAAGTTCTACACATTTTGTACAGCTTTCTATATATATCTATAGGTTTTATTGTCTAATGTTTACTGTTAATATACCCGTAATAAGTCCTTAATCCAAGCAAGTCCATTAGTAGCACAACAAATCAGGGACTCCAGGGTTTCCTAATCTAATAGTGGAAATAAAACTGGGTCATTCATACGAGACTCCCTAGAGTAACTATAGATGAGAAACCACACTAAACTGGTTTAGCTTCAGCTATTTATGTACTTTACACTTTGATTAGATAAGGGATTAAGGCTCATACTTTGAGACCGGCTAGATGACAATTGGACGTAAACATTATTTCATAAAAAAAAAAAAAAAAAAAATATATATATATATATAAAAATTTCAAAACAAATTAAAATTTTTTTTAAATAATTAAAAAAAAAAAAAAATAAAAAAAAAAAAAATAAAAAAATAAAAAAAAAAAAATAAAGAGTAACTGGAATCACCCCACAACGCGGAATAGGATCCCATTAACTGGTTAATTGAGATCTTCTCACACACTGTTTATACTACCTGTTCTATTAATATAGGTCCCCTGACCTTCTCTCCTAAAGGTTATTTAAGCAAATAGGATCGATAAGCCCCGGGTCCTAGATACACACCCGTAGCACACAACCCCAAATAAACTACGGTTCTCTCTCTGATAAAGAGACTGAACTTTATTCCCCTTAAGGGAAAACAGACTACCCACATTGTTGGGTTTAATCTCCATCTAATCTTTCATAGTATTACTACACAGTACAGACAACTCTTTATGAGATAGAGCGTTCACAACACAGAGAGAAATACTTTTCAGATACAATATATTCACATCTACGTTTGAAACTACGACTTACCTGTGAAATAACCTTTGTATTCATAATATCGAGAGGTCAATCTAAATATACTGAAGGGCTTTGTTGTTATTGCTATTGTTAGTGATACATTTTATACGTGTTATTTTTCTATGTATTAACTTCTCTTTTCTTATCGTTGTTGTAATATATATACAGTGGTGCTCGCTTAGTGCCTGACAAATTACTCCACGGACAGCTTATACCGCACACCTGTGCTTCTGTGACTGAGACATATCATCGACTGTGAACACTAAATCTACTGCGCAGCCAGTTGCCCGGGGCCGACCGGGAGGAATCTCTGGTCTCCTACAGAACATCCTATCTGCAAGGTAACCAGTATCACCACCTCACCCCATCCATACACCAAACTTCCTTAAAAAATCAGGAAGGCTTGGGAGGTTATCGCACCAATAACACCCATTTGAATCTCCAAAATACACTAGCATTGAACACAATCCAAGCACAATATTAACAACCACACCATAGCAATGTCCAATATAATTATTGTCACACAAAACGCTAGGGGACTAAATACTCCTGAGAAACGGTCCATAGCTCTAACAGATTTCCACAAACATAGGGCAAACTTTGTTTATATACAAGAAACACATTTTCGTAAAGATGCTCCTCCCAGACTTCAGAATAGGGACTATCCAAGAGGTTACTTTAGCAACTACACTGAGGCTAAAGCGAGGGGTGTGGCCATCCTGGTCAGCCGTCAGACACAATTCATTTTTCAGGATCAATTACTAGACGATGCTGGTAGATATATATTTGTGAAGGGCAAATTAGGAAACACTCAAATCACATTGGCAAATATCTACCTACCAAACAAAAAACAATCACACTCCCTCAATAAAATATTACACAAATTATCCTCCTTTTATGAAGGAATACTTATCATGGGGGGAGACATCAACATATCCCTAGATGAAATCCTTGACACTACTTCCTCATCGCAGGGCTATCTGACGCAAACGAGACTACATATGAAAAATATCCTTTATGAAGCTCAACTATTTGATAGCTGGAGAGCAGTCAATCCTAAAACAAAAGACTACTCCTTCTTCTCACCTCCCACTGGCACTTACACACGAATAGACACAATTTTTCTCCATCATAGACACCTGCCCCTGATTACATCAGCCTCTTATGGCCCGATCACGTGGTCAGACCATGCGCCACTTACACTCAAGCTGACCATACCTTCAATCCCTAAGTCGGCTCCTCAATGGAAACTTAATGACATGATACTGAACAATGAGGAAGCTGTTTCTCAAATAAAAGAAACAGTCACGAATTACTTTAAAGAAAATACCAACCCAGACACGACGCCAATCATGACATGGGAAGCACATAAAGCTGTACTTAGAGGAGAATTAATTAGAATAGCATCAAAACTAAAACGTAAGAGGGAACAAACAATTACCAAACTCACACAAGATATTAAAAATCTGGAAAGCCAACACCGGGGCGCCTCTTCCCTAGAAAATTACAATCTTCTGCTCTCTAAAAGGTCTGAACTCACATCGATCCTTACATTAAACGCAAAACGTAAGCTCTCACTCACCAAGGGATCTTACTACACACAGGGAGGCAAAGCGGGGAGATTCCTTGCTCAGGCACTTCAGGCAGAAAGACAATCCAGCTTTGTCTCCGAAATTAATATGGAGAATGGCGACCCTACCAGCCACATGCCAGACATACTCAAAGCTTTCCATAAATTTTATACTAATTTATACAACTTGAAAACCTCCCAACCCACCTCACAAGATATATTAGATTTCCTAACACCCAGGATTAAACATACTTTACCACCCATAGATAAAGCATTTCTTGACGAACCCATCTCCATCGACGAATTCCTTCAGGTAGTTAAAACTATCCCCATTGGTAAAAGCCCAGGCCCAGACGGCTTCACTGGGAAATACTATAAATTACTGTCTCAAATCCTAGCACAACCCTTCACTACTGCTTTTAACGCCCAAAACTTGTCATCTATCATCCCCAAGTCTGCACTAGAGGCAACCATCACTTTAATACCGAAACCAGGTAAAGATCATAAGGCATGTGGCAGCTATCGACCTATTTCTTTGATAAATGCAGACATCAAAATACTCACCAAAATAATGGCCAATAGATTGAAACCTCTACTACCCGGCCTTATCCACCAAGACCAAGCCGGTTTCGTTCCGTGCAGAGAAGCAAAACACAACACAACTAAAATTATTAATCTTGTACATTGGGCCCAATCGCGCAAAATAGAAAGCACTCTCCTAGCTATCGATGCGGAGAAAGCATTTGATAGAGTCAGTTGGGCGTTACTACATCACACAATTCAACAGTTAGGTTTTGGACCACGCTGGCAAGAATGGCTAAACTCTATATATTCTGCACCGACAGCCAGACTGAGGGTCAATGGCCAGTTATCCCAACCAGTAACCATCACTAATGGGACGAGACAGGGGTGTCCTCTTTCCCCTATCCTATTCATATTAATCTTAGAACCGTTCCTTCAGGGAGTCAGAGACAACAAACATATTCAGGGCTTTAAGATTGATAAACAGGAATACAAGGTCACTGCTTTTGCAGATGACCTTTTATTCACGATCACTAATCCACTCTCAACTTTACCTCACTTAATGTTGGAGATGGAAGCATATGGCAGAATATCCAACTTCCAGGCGAACCTAACAAAATGTGACATTCTACCAATTCACACAACGGGAAACACCAATATGTTACTACAGTCCAAATTCAAATTCAACTGGGCCTCAGGGTCGATTAAATATCTAGGTGTGCACATTCCAAACAAATTGGAATTGATTTATACATTAAACTTCCCTCCTCTGCTAGCTAACATCACTAAAGATTTGCAGAAATGGCACAAACCTTGCTTTGGCTGGCTATGCAGAATCAATATAATTAAAATGAATGTGCTACCACGACTTTTGTATCTTCTGCAAACTCTGCCCATCGCAATCCCACACACCTTTTTCAACACAAGCAGATCCATAATCACGAAATTTCTATGGGCACACACACCACCAAGGCTAGCCCACTCCATCCTGACGAGAAACAAAGGAAATGGGGGAGTAAATCTCCCTGATATTGAGTTATACCACCAGGCATTACATCTACAAAGGGTTTATGAATGGACCAAAAACACACAAACCCAACAATGGGTTACCATTGAAAATGCCCTCCACAGCTCCCCACTACATACATGCGTTTGGTTCCATTCCAATCCTACTCTTCCCATTAAGGGAACCCACAAATCCCACCCGACGATTGACACAACCCTCAAACTGTGGCACAAACTTAGAAAAAAGCTTGACATCTCCCCAATCCCCTCTCCGCTATATCCCATCACTCACAATCCCTACTTTCAACAAGGGAACTCGGGCAAATCTTTTGATCTTTATCACAAAAACGAGACTCTACAATTACGTGATGTGCTACAGGACGGCAAAATTAAGACTTTACTCCAAATTTTACCGCACGAAAATCCGACGGTAATACAACTCTTACACTACCACCAACTGAAACACTTCATCAAGACGCAAAACCTACTACCCTTGGGGAACAGACCACTCACAAAATTAGAACAACTATGCTCCTCACACCCGCTCACTAAGAAAATCTTATCATCAATGTACACGCTGCTTAGAGAATCTCAAGAGAATACTCTTCCAGGGTATACAGTTAAATGGACAGAAGAGTTGAAGGTAAACTTAACAGGCCTACAATGGCACCGCATATTCAAAGCAGCACACACATCTACTATTTCCCTATCAGCACAGGAGAGCAATTATAAAAGATTAACGAGGTGGCATCATACCCCAGCGAAGATCCACATGATACACACCACCTCTCCAGATCAGTGCTGGAGATGCTGCCAAACAGGAGCAACTCATGCTCACATTTGGTGGCAATGCCCGCAAGTAGTAAAATTCTGGAACAGGATACATACTATTATACAAAGCATTTTCCAAACCAAATTCATACTAGCCCCAGATCAATACATCTTCCTCATGCCTCCTCAGGGTTTTACAAAAATGCAAACTGCCCTTTTCCGCCACTTAGTCATGGCTGCCACGCAACTAATCCCCAAACACTGGAAAAAGCCAAACCCTCCCTCGCTCAGGGAGTGGATTCAGAGGGTTGAGGACACAAAACAACTTGAAGGAATAACACATGCTAAAGCAGGGAACTATATGAGATATACCAAAGTTTGGGCTCCGTGGAATAATTTCACGAGACTGGGAACTCTATAGACAACCAATCATACCATTTCCATGATAACCAACTGAAAAGTGGGGCAGGAGCCTTCTGGACACTATCCACGGGCGGCTGGTGGCGCAGTATTTGATTTGCATAGACGATAACGTACTTAAACGAACGACTTAGACAACGGTCTCTCTGACAGAGGCAACTAAGGACTAGATGATGTGAATATGACTATAAAGTTCGGAATAGGTATAAGACATGTAAAGTTACCTATACCTCTATGACCTCACAAGTATTTGCAGGCAACTTACTAAACAGTGCAACCGCTATTATGATTTACACATTAAGTTTTACAATGTTATATACCGCATTTCTATATTCAAATTGTCACTTTATCTAACCTAATCTGATCAAACCGTGGGTTATGGAAATCGCCAAACAAAGTTTACAGAAATGTTCATGTACGAACTCTCTAATCAAAATATCTATGTATGTACTGTTTATATTTTCTATCTTCATGATTGTTATTTGTGACTATAATGAAAAAATTGTGCTGATCTTTCCACATGCTGACCAACTGTTAACATATGTCTGGTTATATACTTCTCAATACTGTTGGGGCATGGCAAGCCCTCTTGTTATACTTTCATGCACTACAAAAATAAAGAATTCAAAAAAAAAAAAAATTGTACCCCTTATAAAGCAAAACTACACCCAAATGTCAGCCCAATTTATATTAAACAGTATCCCCTGTCACAGGAGAAGAAGGATGGGATCAGACCTATGATCCAGTCCTTCCTTCAGCAGGGTATACTAAGGCCTGTAGTCTCCCCCTATAACTCCCCCATTAACCCGGTCCCTAAGGCTACCAAGGACTACAGATTTTTTCAAGACCTTAGGGCCATTAATAATCTAATTATCCCAATAGCCCCCATTTTCCCTGATGTTAACACTCTGATAACAGCCATTCCTCATGAAGCTAAGTATTTTACAGTCGTTGACTTAAGTAATGCATTTATTTCGGTCCCTGTTGACCAAGAAACACAACTACTTATGGTTTTCACTTTTGAGGGGGTTCAGTATACCTGGACTCGCCTTCCTCAGGGCTACGTAGATTCACCGGCTGTTTATTCACTGGTGCTCCAGCAAACCCTTAAGTCATGGACCCCTAGTCATGGTTCCGTCCTGCTGCAGTATGTTGATGATATACTGCTGTGCAGTCCTGACTGGGAAGCCAGCACACAAGGCGCTGTCAGCTTATTGAAACATTTAGCATTGGAAGGCCACAAGGTAGCCAAGCATAAGATCCAATTAGGTGCAGAAAAGGTTGACTATCTGGGATTTGTGTTACAACAAGGTACACGCTCACTCAGCTCCAAAGTATTGAAGCTCTACAAAAGATACCCAAACCTGTTACAAAGAAGGAGTTGCTCACCTTCTTGGGTATGATTAATTATTGTCGTCAGTGGATACCTGAATGTTCATACTATGACTCAATTTTGAGAATGGCTGTAAGAGGGGACAGCCCAGATTATATCAGATGGTCACCTGAAATGGATGATGCATATGTGGCACTCAAGGTAGGCATTATGCAGGCCCCAGCTTTAGGACTGCCTAATTATTGTAAACCATTTCATCTTTATGCAAGGGACAACTGTAAAACCATGGCTGCGGTCTGTGCTCAGGAACATGGAGGTGGTATGCGTCCTGTAGCATTTTTCTCCAAAGTAGTCCCTGTTCCAGTTCAGGGGATGCCGGCGTGTCTTAGGGCCCTGGCTGCTTGTGCAATGGCTGTTGAGACTGCTACTACTATCACTCTGGGCCATCCCACTATTCTCCATACATCACATCAAGTGTTACATTTGATCAAGAATCTCACTACACAACATATGACAGCACAGAGATTAAGTGGTTATGAAATAATTCTCTTAAATTCTACTAATTTACAGATCAAGTATGGCCCTATTAATTCTGGCCCAATGAGTGTACTGCATGCTATCCTTACTCATGACAACCCTAATCTGAGCAAAGCTCAGCCAGAGGAACATGACTGTATTGATGCTATACATACACATAACTCCCCCCGCTTAGACCTCATGGATACCCCTCAGCCAGGTTCTGAAGATGTGTTTGTGGATGGATCAGTACCAGACAGGGTATGCAGTAGTCCAATTACCTGATAAGGTCCTTGAGGCTAGCTCCATATCCCACATGTCAGCCCAAGCTGCTGAGTTGGTTGCCCTTATTCGTGCATGCACTCTATTTACTAACAAAGATGTAAATATTTACACTGACTCACGATACGCTCATGGGGTTGTGCATGATTTTGGAATGATTTGGAAACAAGGAGGATTCATTGCAGCTGATGGTAAAGGCATTTCTCATAAGACATTAATTGTAGACCTCTTGCAAGCTTTACAACTTCCTTGTACAGTGTCTATCATCCACTGTAGAGCTCACACTCAAGGTAGGGATAATATATCCCTAGGCAATGCACTAGCAGATAGAATTGCCAACCGTTTATTACCGTATGATATTTCCAATTTTTAGTCCCCCTTCCTGCCCAGAAGAACAGTTATTGCAAGAACTTCAGGGTTTTGCAACCCATGAGGATATTGCATACTGGAAGAAGCAGGGTTTGGAAAAGACCAAAATGGCCTTTTTTTCCAAAGAGGGGAAGATAGGGATACCAGAAAGTAGTGCCCCTATTTTTATTTCCCAGGCACACGGAGTGGGTCACAAGGGTCTTAAGGTCACTGTGGGCCTTATTCAACAACATTTTGTAATTTTAAATCTCTCTCTCCACTGTCAGGTATACTTACAGACAGGGGAGGGCTGGCAGCCTTAGGCCTGGGGGGCAAAACCAGTCAAGTGGCCCATTGCGCCACCAAATCAGTTCACCATCCATGCCCACCTTTTCCTGGTTTTATAACGGATATTGATGTTATGCTAATCAGTAGCTCTTTGCCATACCCACTCCTTCACGGCTCTGACTTTCAATGTTGTCAGAGCACAGGCTGAGAATCTCTGAGCCTGTGCTCTGACTCACTAACTGAGCGCCGGAACCACGAGGGAGAGGATATGATCTGACTGCACCTACTGCTGGTGCGCACCAGTGGACCACCAGCGAATCGTTTAAATTAAATATGCTGGTGTACCCAACTTGCGAGCTGTGTTGGCCGCCGGGTGCCTCTGTTGTCATGGCACCCTGCGTGACCGCACAGCTTGCCCACCCCAACGGCTGGCCCTGCTGACACACACTGACGTTATTACTTAGACATCCCTCAATATTAATACAGACATCAGAGTAAACACCAATAAACTGTGGAAACAGAGCTGATCCCCCCAAAAAAGGTTTGCTTAGAGGATTTATTGTAAGATTAAATCATGCCTCCTCCTCTCTCTCCCCCATGCGCTGCTCTGTAGGCTGGGAGGAAGTGAAGAGTAATCACAGTCTCCCAGCACAACGCCACCTGTGGCTGCATGGGGAACAGCTGTTTAATGTAATGCTTGCAGGACGGCCAGCTGCCACAGAACCTCTTTGTTTCCGTCTCTGCAAAGGGCTCCAGGCACTGCTTGTTGTGAGTGTGACCCACTGTAAATTAGGGGCAGAGGACAGAGGGCACTTGCACTGCGGTCAAGACGGGTCTGGGCAGGAGGAGAGTGCAGTGCAATCAGTGCACTCCCCTCCTGTGGGTCACCAGTAGACTGGTGCACCTGCCCAGGATCAGAGCCGGTGCAAGGATTTTTGCCGCCCTAGACAAAATATAAATTTGCCGCCCCCCCCCCATGTGACATCACAATGCCCCACCCATATGATCTGCCATATGAAATAATGCCAGTGCTGCACACAGTGTGTGTTTACATTAAAAAGCCTGCAGGGACCAGCTATAGACACCAGAACCACTTCATTAAGCTATAGAGTCCCTTTAATGTGAGGTAAATTATAGATTAGTGTCACTAATAATATACTAGATTGCCTACTTACAATTAGATGAGGATGATGATGGGCTGCAGTTTGGCTCCACTGGTCTGGTGTAGAACAGGATCTCTGGAGGCTGTTTGCAACTGTGGTCACAAAATTCAATGTTCTGGGAGAATTCGAAGCAGCTCCATTTTTTGGGGGCCTCTTACACAGCTCAAGGTCTGGGCCCCAGGGCCTGATGGTGGGTATGCCCATAAGGCCCACTCATAAGTCCACTTATATGTTCCACCCACCCATGAGTTTGCTTACAGGGAGTGGAGTGTGTTATTGTAGAGGATCTAATATGTGTGCTTATGGTATGTAGTGTATAGGGATACCAGTTTGTGCAGGTGATGCAGTGTGTTTGTGTGTAGTGGAAGCAGTGTGTATTTGTGTATAAGGGATGTATTATGTGTTTCTGGTTGTGTGTAAGGTATGCATTGTGTGAATCTGTGTTTGTATGCATAAGGGATGCAAGGTGTGTGTCTGTATGTGTGTGCATTGAGTGTAAGAGATACATTGTGTTTCTGTGTGTATGTAAGAAAAACAGTGTGTGTGTGTTTGCATGTGTGTGTAAGGGTTTGCATTGTATGTTTCTGTGTATGTGTGCAAATGATGCATTGTCTTTGTGTGTAAGGGTTGCATTGTGTGTGCGTGTAATGGATGCATTGTGTGTTTCTCTGTGTGTAAGGGAAGCATGTTGTGTTTATGTGTATGTATAGGGATGCATTGTGTGTTTCTGTGTATGTATAGGGATGCATTGTGTGTTTCTGTGTATGTATAGGGATGCATTGTGTGTGTGTGTGTGCGCGCGTAGTGTGAAAGAGCTCCCTGTCTTGCCCCCTGTCCTATAGAGCTGTCCCTTCTGTCCCTTAGAGCTCTCCCCTGCCCCTTAGTGGTCTCTCCTCACCCCCACCTTCCCCTAGCGGTCTCTTCTCACACTCACCCACCCTCCCTGTGCTCTTCTCATCCCCCCTCCACCCTCCCTGTGTTCTTCTTACTTCCCCCCTTGTTCTTCTTACTCCCCCCTTCTTCTTCTTACCCCCCTCTTTTTCTTATCTCCCCTCCTTCTTACTTCCCCCTTCTTCTTCTTCCCCCTTCTTCGTCTTACTCTCCACTCTTCTTATTCTTACTCCCCCCTCTTTTTCTTACTCCCTCCTCTTCTTCTTCTTCTTACTTCCCCATTTTTCTTACTCCCCCTTCTTCTTCTTACCCCCTCTTTTTCTTATCTCCCCTCTTTCTTACTCCCCCTCCCCCTCTTCTTACTCCCCTCCCCTCTTCTTACTCCCCCCTCCCCTTACTCCCCCCTCCCCTCTTACTCCCCCCTCTTATTATCCCCCCTGCCCTCTTCTTACTCCCTCCCCTCTTCTTACTCCCCACTTCTTCTTACTCTCCCCCCTCGCCTCTTCTTACTCTGCCCCTCTTCTTACTTCCCCCTCCGCTTACTCCCCCCTCTTCTTACTCCCCTCTCCCCTCCCCTCTTCTTACTCCCCCTCCCCTCTTAATCCCTCCTCCCCTCTTACTCCCCCTCCCCTCTTCCTACTCCCCTCTCCCATCTTCTTACTCTCCCCCCTCCCCTCCTCTTACTCTCCCCCCTCTTCTTACTCCCTCTCCCCTCTTACTCCCCCCTCCCCTCTTACCCCCCTCCCCTCTCCACCCCTCCCCTCTTCTTACTCCCCCCTCCCCTCCTCTTATTCTCTCCCCCCTCCTTTTATTCTCTCCCCCCTCCTCACGGAACAGGAGTTTCTGTTTCCTGTAACCGGCCGGACTGACAGGAAGTGCACACTCAGTGTGCACCTTCCCATCACTCCGGCCGGGCACCGCGGACCGGAGAGCAGCTCGGCCACGCTACAGGGGAGGGGAGGTGAGGCAGTGCGGCAGCCTGTCTGAGCGCTCTTTACAGAGCGCTCAGGCGGCTGCAGCATTTAAAGGGCCGGCCCGCCGCGGTCGGTCCTAAAAGAATTTCGGGCGGCCTGGGGGGCAATTGCCTCCCTGCCCCCCGGCCCAGCCCGCCCCTGCTTACAGAGGTGTGTCCAATGCTTACAGACCAATACTACTGTCACACACAAGCCTAGACACGAACACCTCCCACCATCTACAGTCCCTTTCACCCATTTACAGGTAGATTTCACCCACATTCCAAAGACAGGTATGCAACAACAATACTTTCTGGTTATTGTGGATCACTTCTCTAAATGGCCCGAGGCCTTTGTTACTAATAAGGAGGCTGTTAGGACTGTGGTGAATATACTGACCACTGAAATTATTCCTCGGTATGGCTGCCCATTACAGATCAATTCTGATAATGGCCCTGCCTTTGCTAGCAAAGTTACACAAGAATTGGCCAAATGGTTACAGGTTACCTGGAAATTCAATGTACCATACCACCCCTAGAGTTCAGGTATAGTAGAGAGGATGAATAGGACAATTAAGGAAACACTGATGAAGGCCACAGATGGCACATGGGTTCACTGGCAAACATACTTACCTGCTATTCTAGCTGAAATAAGAATGACCCCTAACAGGACTACTAAATTGTCACCGTTTGAGATACTAATGGGATGACCATTTCTTACTCCTTGGGTAAAGGGACGATTTGTTATTATGCCTGGTGATTTAGAATTCATCCAGGAAGAGTAAGTTAAACAGTTAATTTTCAAACTCAACTCTGTATATGGTGATGTTTCCGTGCAGTTTCCTATACCCTCACAGGAACCTACACATCCTTACCAGCCTGGTAATCTGGTCTGTATGCGACAACTGAACAAGAGCAGGAAGGGAAAGTTTATTTTTGGCCCCCCTACCACTGTGATTACCATGACCCGAACCGCTGTGCTCACCGACTCCCAAGATATCTGGATCCATGCTTCCCGTCTGAAGCCGTGTGCAAAGAGGGGTGAAGGAGGAGACAAGCTCGAGGCCCTTATTCCGATTGGCCCTGACGACCCAACATCCTTATCTGAAGTGCTATGGCTAAAGTAAACCTACTGGATCCCTTGCACGGGGCAAAGAATTTTTACATCATCCTAATTCTCTCCATGATTTTCTTCCTGCCGCTGACCGTCCTTCTTGATTGTCACTATGATTATGAGAATATGAGAGAGTTCCAGAGAGTCTGTTTCTGAAAAGATCACAACTCCACCAGTTACAGTGTCCTATTAGGCCTTGATCATCCTACTAATAGAACCAGTCACAACTCCACCAGTTATAGTGTCCAATTAGGCCTTGATCATCCTACTAATAGAGCCAGACACAAAAGATCACTACCCACAGACAAGACTTTACAAACTCACACCAATTGTTCTTCTAAATCAGTATTTTGGTGGAGCCGTGCCAAAGAGCCTAGAACACAAGACGATTTCATATGTAATGGCGGCGAAACCTGCCTTGTACTTAACATTACAACTAATGGTCAAATATGTATTGCTGCAAAGACTGCACAAGTAGTGGTCAAACCATTGCATGATGATTCCGTAAATTGCTCTATAACAATTACTAACACTACTGGTTTTTATACTCTTGCTTGGCTATTTGAAGAGCCTTATCCTTTCACAAACAAAGGGGTTGGTTCAATATTTTATTATTTGCAATATTCTAAATGTTTCTCTAGATCAAAAGAATCTGGTTCCCCTTACATCTATTGCAACTGGTGATAATGTTCAAAGCACATATAATACCACCTGGCCAAGAGGATACGTCCGTATTATAACTAATCGTACTAGAATAGAAAACAGGGGTTGGTTTGCTGTTTTATTATTTTGTAGCCCACATACTACACCTACTGTTCATAATTATTCCCATATTCCAATACCCTCATCATGTGTGAACACTACTATAATTCAGAAGGCTGTACACATAACACTAAATATATCTACACCTGATGTACGATTATGTAACCCACTACCTAATAGAGAGAAGAGAGAATGGTATGATACCCTATTAGGAGGTACGGGAACAGCTATGGGGATATTAAATGGTGTAGACATGGAAATACTAAAGAATAAGTTATCCACGGCAGGGAAAGAATTAGGGATAGGATTCCATGTAATGGCTAAATGGGCCCCTACCGTGGTACAATCACAATGGCAGGAATTACAACTAGAAAAGTCTATGTACACCTATCTAGGTAATCTAACATATGCTATTACTAACCTAACAAAAGGAAGCACTGACTGGACCTTATGTGCCACTAGAGTTTTATGGATGCATCAACAGAGGTTAAGACTAGAGAATACTCTTATGGTACCCAAAATACAGAAAGTCAGAGAAATGATGGAATTGACTGACAACTACTGGATTAGTTTAAGGTCCAATGATGTATATTGTGAAGAATGGGTAGAAGACGAGATATCGAGTTATTCATGTAGGGTTGGATTTACGTTATACGAAGTTGCTCCAACCCATATAGAACTAGCATGTAAGTTCTTCACTTTACCTACACCTATGCCTACACCTATGTTTAATGTACTTAATAATAATCTTACTTGGTGGAATCCAACTTATACAGGAGAATATATATTCCCCAAGCATAATAAAACATATTCATTAGAACACTGTGATAAGGCAGATAAAGGTTACACATGCAGACATTCCTCACCCATCTATGAACCATACTTATTAGCTAATCAAATAAGTAGTTGTACTTGGCATGTATATCCATCGGATTATTCAATTATGTTAGAAATAGAACCACAAATAGTGTGCCTAGCTACCAACCAACCTGTCAATATTCCCAAAGTTGATGAACATTTACCCTTTGTGGGATGTATATCAAATGCCACCTGGATAAAGTGGAAAGATCAGACTTATTTTCTGCAACCTATTCCTAGTATATACAGGTCCATAACATATATTCCACCTGCGTTACCTATCGTTGATTATCAATTTCCTATAGGAATAATAATCAATTTAATAAAAGGAAAAGAGGATATGTTTAAACATTTGAAAGCACATAAAGATGCCTTCGTACATACTGAAATATCCACTCACATAGTTGAAAGGGAATTAATTAAAGTTAGTTCTAAAATCCAGGAAAATTTTGCCCATCATTGGGATGATGCCCTCACAGGTTGGTCTCCTACTGGCGCACAAGTTGTAAGGTCCTTTTTCTACCCTATTGTCATCATTGTAATAATACTTGCATTAATGATATTGTTTAATTGTTATCTAACTTGCACACTTAAGAAACGTGTACAACAAATGATTACAGAAGCTGAAAATCAACAGCTCGAACTCCTCTTAAAGGGAAAACTTACGGCACAGAGCAAATGGGGGAAATCGAGGTGAAGAAATAATAAAAGTCCCGCAGACGTGATTAGCACATCTAAATATACCTCCTTTTGTTTCTCTGCCGCAGGCCTCCCATGGATATTTACCATAAGATAGATCATGATATGATCTAAGAGGGGAATTGTAGATACAAATATCCATTTTACTATCTATCCTAGCTGTTCATATAAGGGTTAATTTGAACCAAGAAAAAATGTGGCATTTTATCTCCTATACTCGGAAATAGGATTTATATAAAATCCTAGTTACGGGAAGAGTACTGATTTCGAAATGTTCTTGTTAATTGTCCAAGATATCGGTATTTGTAAATATCTGGTTTTAATCAAATGTGTAATGCATTATATAATGAAAGATTATAACTAGAAACAGCTGTTTATAACTTGTGAAAAACATGTTATGTAATTAAATGCTCATGACCCCCACCGACATGAAAATGGGGTATAAATGCAACTGACGTATAATTAAATTTGAATTGGTTATAGAACACATCTCTTGTCTTCTTGACTGATTCCCAGGATCCTGTCTGTCTATCTAAGAGGGTGTGGCTCCGACAAAATATCCATCTAACTAAGAGGGTTTCGTGTATAGCTGATTTTATCCCCAACGAGGAGTACCCATGTCTTTATAGTCTAGTTAGTCCTTTAATGCAGACATGTAATGCATGTTTACCAGACCCTACAGGGAGAGCGTCTAAACCCCTTTAACTGCCATAAGAACTCCATGGAACGTAAGTCACAAAAGAAGAAATTGTACCCAAAAGGGACAGGAAAAAAGGACTGAAGTCTCTCATGAGGGGAAAGTATTTATTTAAATTACTTAATTGAAAATTACTCATGTCCTGTTTGCTTAGTTAAGGAATTAACCGATTAGAGTGATGCTGCAGTGTTGGCCAGGAAAGTGAGAATTAAAACTACATTTCAAAAACATTTCAGAGTTACTCAACTGAAATCATAGCTGACTGAATTTTTCTAGTTCAGCTATTATGATCTTAAAGAAACACTATAGGATCAGGAACACAAACATGTAATCCTGATCCTTTAGTGTTAAAACCACCATTTAGGTGGTGGTCTCACTTAAAAGGGTAAAAAAAAATCACCTTATTTCCAGTACGACACACACGGATCCACCACCGCTGGTCTCACCCCAGATCCTCCTCCTTGGCTGACATCATCAGAATTTTCTCAGCCAATCCAATACTTTCGCATAGGAAAAGCATTGGATTGGCTAAGATAGTTAAGGAGGCTGGGGTGGGGCCAAACGCCAATCTGGTCAATCAGCATCTACTCATAGAGATGCAATGAATCAATGCATCTCTATGAGAAACATTCAGTCCCTCCATGAAGAGCGTGGAGTTGCTGAACATCAGCCTGGAAGCACCGCTAGTTGCCATCTGAGGAGTGGTCACTAAAGGTGTTCCTAGAGAACAATGTAAACTGCCTTTTCTACATTAAGCTGTTCTAGTGACTGTAGAGTCACTTTAATTTTTAAATTCACTTTGAATTCACTCTTGAATTCTTACTTTAGTAAAAACCCCTGTATATGTTTATTTGCATTTTCTGTAATAATTTATATTTTACTTAATAATGAGACATTTCAAATATATCAAATACAATGGTGTTTGCATGAATTATTAAAATATTTGGTTTGCGTAAAGTCTCCACATTGCTTATTGTAGAATATAATTTATTCCAGATGTTAAAAATTAATAATAATTTCCTTTACATTTTTTCTTTAAAAAAATTAAATGTAAGGAATTGTAGTGTTTTACTTCATATTAAATATTTAAATAAATATAATTACAGAGGGATATTACCAGGTCAAAGAGAGTATAATTCCATTACTGTATTCAGTCAAACAATAAGATTTTAAAAGACCAAAATGTGAGCTTTTTTTTGTCAAAACAATTTACTTTGCCTTGAGATGATTTATGGTTCCCAAAATAAATGCCCTACTTTCATGATGGTAGAGAATATATATAGAAAAAAACAATGCATAGAATGTTTCAGGATGAATATAATCTTTGCTAACATAAAACATTTTAACTTGGTTATTGCTGGATGGCCAATTACTCATTGATGGATGGAGACAAAATAGTGTAAAGATTTAAAGGGACACTATAGTCACCAGAACCACTACAACTTCACACTTTACATGAAGGTGCTGAATGGTCCCCAATGAGGAGATGCTGATTGGTTCAGTGCGACATTTCCTATAGGATAGCATTGGATTGGCTGAGATCATCAAGCCATGGAGGTGGGGCCACTTGTGGTTAGTCCAGTGTGGCATGGGAAAAAAGGTAACTAAAACACCTTAATATGAGCACGGCCAGGGACCTAAACTGCCATACCAGGACTATAGTGTCAGGAATACATGTTTGTATTTCTGCCAATATAGTGTTCCTTTAATGGAACAACTCTAGAGAGAGGAGGGAGAGAAGAAAATAATGGAAATGAAAGGAAGAAAAATGAGACAGAAGCTTTGACCTGTAGAAGCAGAATAGTCAGGATAGAGAGGTATATCTCTCTTGAGAGCAAGGTCTCAGAGTGCTTAATGTGGTTTAGAAGATGGAAAGAAGTAAATGAGGCCATTTTGGTCAATATGCTGTTTATATTACAAAATGTAGGTCCTCGTTACAGTAAGAGGCAATAAAAAGTAAAAAAAAAAAAAACAGTCACTTTTAGTTAACATTTTTGAACCGACAGTTCCACTTTAATACACAAATTCAGATCAATCCATTTTCTTTTGATTGCATTGCTAGTTTGTCTAATCTGTTACTGAAGATTTTGATTCCTGCAACTACGAAATTGCTCAATAAAGTCTTCCTAGACCCCCCTCTGATTATCAGACATTACATGCTGAGATGTGCAAAGGACTCCGCATGGAGCCTTGAGCTGATTAATGTATGTGATCTGCACCACTAGAGGAGAATGAATTAGATTCGTGACAACCTGTCGTGGATTTGATTCAGTCAAGCCAGGAATAATACAAGTGTTTCTCCATGTCACAATAAAATGTACAGTGTACAGTGTCTGATACTGCGCTCTGCACACTGCAGATTAAAGAATGCCTCTTTTGAGATCACCAAAGACATCATTAGCTGCTGGTATAGTTTCATGGGTGAAACTATAACTGCTGATGAACTTCCTTTGGATGACTGTTCTCCAGGGCATGATGTCATAACATGATGCTCTCAGTCACCATGAGTTATAAAAGGAAAATGAGTTATAGATATGTATAGATATGTATAGATATGTATAGATATGTCTGTGTCTGTGATGGCACATGTTTAACAGATGTTTTGCCTTTAGTTGCTGATGGAATAGGCAGATTTTATTTCAACCATTGGAACAAAAAAAAAAAAGCTTGTAGCCTTTATCATTACAAATGAGACAGGGCCCATTAAGTAAATACTACTCTTTTTTTAATTGGGAAACCGTAATGAAAATAACTAACTAAATAACTATGTGATTGACTGAACTGCCTAATATTATTATTATTATTATTATTATTATGTGTTTAGTGTTTATTTGTTTTACTTTCTGTTCAACCTTTATAGCCACTAACATGGTGTCTGCACTTGACCCAACATGTCTTTAATACAAATCTTACCAGTTAGCACCATTTGTTCCTCACACGTGGAAAATAAATATGACTTGCTTTTGCTGAATGCAACACTGTTGATATTGCAAATCTTTATATTGTTGTATCTACATTCATTCTGAAACTTGTATGCTTATAATGCAGGCTCAGTACAACAAAGATTGACAAAAAAAATAGCAATGTGATTCTAAAGCATAAGTCAAAAGTCAGGGTGCACCCCAATAAAAGATTCTTCTTGTTAAATTATCTCATCATTAATATCTGGGGGGTTAAGCCCTCATTATGATTTCACTAAGCATTTGACATTATCTTTTCACCTGTATTTTGCTACAGCTGTATGTTTGCCCTATGTTCTATATAGCAGAGTAATGAATGGCAGTTCATTCTCTATCAATAGTCTTTATTGAATGCAGACGGGTTTTGAGTGACAGCATCAACATGTGTAGAAATGCTAAACATTTATTATTATAGTTGTTTGAGGTTTTTCATTTTAAAATGAGAAATTTGGACTGACAAAAAGAGCATAAATTGTTCAAACATGAGAACAGAAAAATACATTAAACATTATTAGATTCTCTGCAAATCTTCTTTGTCCAAAAATGTATATATTTGTTTAATGCATATAATTAATTGTTGCAAGAATGCATTTACTAAGAGTTCCACAACTATATCCCATGATCTAAGACCTTGACTTTCATTAGCCATAGCTAATAAACAACCACTCTCTTTATGCAAAACATTTTCCCCTGTTATTGCAAGGTATAATCCAATCAAATGCTTCTCGTAAAGAAACATTGAAGAGAAGTTTCCAGTCAAAAGCTTCTTATAGAAATGAGTGGTTTACTGAGATTAAGGGAATTCCTATAACAATATTTTACAGCTGCTCAATTACAATTTATAATTAATATTTTTGTCATATATGTCCCAGTGCTGCCAAAGACTATAGTGAGTTACAGTCCAAGACAGAAGCTGAATAGCTCTGGAAGTAGCTAAAATAAAATGGCAGAAGAAGGAATTCAGGTGTAACTTTTAAGGTGTTTAGTTATTCTACCTGATATTAAGATATACAAACTGCATAAAAGTGGTCTGTGCTTTATTGTTTATTAAGGGGATTAATAGCATCGATAAAGTTACCATCTGTACGCTACAGGGATAGGAAGCATGATCATCATATTTTAGAATCCTATACTGCATGGATGATGAACCATGAATAATACACAGATCACCAGCTGCTGTCTTTTTACTGCAGTCAGTTCCAAGCTATTTCAGTTGCCACTCAGCCTACCAATTGATGGGATGTTATGACGACTCCAGAACTCCACAATGGCATTATTTTCCAATAATACATGGTACACAATTATCTATCCTCTTTCAATCCATCCATCTGTCCATTTGACTCTCTGTTTATCTATATATCTATCTATGGATAATGTAGTAATAATGTCAACAATAATAGAAATCAATTGGCTCCAAATCCCAAAGTTTCATCACCTAATTAATAATTAAATCTCCTATATTACCCTCCACAGATTCAAAAATAAAAGTAATATTCCCACCTGCCTTCTTACCTTTGATCATTTGTTTATCTGGTTTTCTTCCATAACTTTTACTAAAATAGTAACTCTGAATATACATCCCAAAACAAATATATAACTAACTATATTAATAACAACAACAAATAATATTAATCCTGATCCTGAAACTTAACCAATAGTTGGTGGGTCTCAAAATGGAAAAGGAAAATCTTTAAATGTCTCTTTTGGTTCTGAATAATATGGTCCTTTTTATAATTGTCTGAGTTTGTAGCGTTTTGCAATTTTTGCCTTCATTTTTTTCAACAGCATAAAAAGATATATGTAACCCCTTAAGGACCAAACTTCTGGAATAAAAGGGAATCATGACATGTCCCACACGTCATGTGTCCTTAGGGGGTTAATTAAAGGCTATATTTAATGGGATTGATTTTTTTTTTAACTTAGCTTACACTGTTATGATGTAACCATGTAAGGTGCCATTTCCCTGGAATAATAAAATTACAAAAATAAACACAAGTTGATGAACACCACTGCCAGCTCATAAACTCAGTTGCACTCATATTCTTTCATATCCACCATGGCAGTAATTGTGGATGGATGAGTAGAAAATAATCTTGAAGTAAGTATATCATTTTAACTGTACATTTTGCCAACACAAAATAGAGAAAAATGTTAATACATTCCTAAAAGCCTCTAAAAGGTGAATTCTCATCCATGTGTTTTGTATATGACAGATTCTTTTTAAGAGTTTAAGATTTTACTTTTACATGAATGGGGTGGATATATATATATATATATATATATATATATATATATATATATATATATATTTATTTATTTATTTATTTATTTATTTATTTAATATACGTGGCATTTCTACTAGCACCTGGCTAACATTGCGTTTTGATCTCTGTCAAACATTTAGTATGACAGGCTTAATTGAACTCTTCTGAATGAGAGTAATACAAATCTCTCATGTCAAAGAGAGAAAAATAGGTAAACATATAAAATCCTGTAATAATGCTATGTTTTTTTCACACTGAAAAATATATTTTTCTATAGTTGTACTTTTATACATGAAAAAAAAAAAAATCTATATCTATCTATCTATCTATCTGTATATATATATATATATATATATATATATGAGTACACACGCATATCCATAGTTGTAGACTTACCATGTATGACTTGGACTTGGAGAATTTAAATATATCACTCTCTTTCTCTTATAGAGAGAATTTAACTCACACTCTCTCTTTCTCTCTCTCTCTCTCTCTCTCTTATTTAGAGAATTTAACTATCTCTCTCTCTCTCTACATATATATATATATATATATATATATATATATATATATATATATATATATATATGTAAGGCTTGGCTGTAGTTATGGGAGGGGCATAGATTCCTTTTAAAAGGGCTGCCAGTCCTCCCCCACTTTACCGTTGTTGGTCTGGCGAGTTGAGGGACAAGTCACCATTTTGCTGTCTCTTACCTGTTTTCCCTTGTGGTCCTGGTTCCTGGCTCCTGTTTCTGTTCTACTTACCTGACCGCTCACCAAACGCTACAAGCCCGCTTCCTCCATCAGCTTGCTCGGAGTCTGGTCTCGATTCGGTTAGTTGTTAACCGTAATTCAGACCCTTACCGTCAGGCCCCGGTCGCACTCTTTCAGAGTCATCATGGTTTGCATCTATTCCTATTCTTATCATTTCATATAGTTTTTTATGCGTTGAGGCACTGTTCGAATTACCGCACGTACAAATTAGTTTGCTTCTATGTGGTAGGGGCTTTCGGTTCCTTCAACCACACGAACACAAGCATCGTTTTTGGCTCCTTTCACTACGTTCGCATTCTTAATCGTTCACCCTCATTCATAAGAACCATCTCGTAACTTGTATTTGAAACAGGCAAAAAACAAGTAAAGGCAGAGACTGTTCGCACGATTCTTCCCCATTGACTGTTATTACTAATTTCACTCTTACACGAATTAAGACAAACTGCATGTATATCTGTAACTTTTGAGTCCTGGTGCCCCCTACTGGTTACAAATGATATTACAGGTTACAATAATTGCACATGATTATTTCTATTTTTATATAGAGTTGTTATTTCTGGTATATCACCCTGCAATTTGGTTGACATCTTATTTCATTGTGATGTTCTTCCCACAGGTGCTTTCGGGAAGATTAGTCAGAGGAATTGTTCCTGCTTAGACAAACTTGGTAATTTGGTTGAAGTTTGGCTTATTTAAATAATCCCTTCTGATTTTACATTAACATATCAAAATTTCTTTAGGTGCCTAGTCAGACCAGACTGTGGCATTTATAAAGTTTCTTCCATTCGTGGCAGCTTTTGCCAAATTTACTCCTCGTATCTAGGTTTTGGGTAGGTTACTCTGTTATTACTCAGCCCCATGATCTGGCCCACACACCAGAACATGTTTTCATCTGTCACTTTATGGTAGTATACATTTTTTGTCGCTTGGCATTAGCTAGCCAGCCAGTACCAGGCTATGTTGTCTCACTTATGGTAATTACATATATATATATATATATATATATATGTGTGCTAGGAATTTATCTAATATATAATGGAATGTAGGAGGAGAAGCAAAGTTGGTTGAGGTGTGCCGAAACCAACGTACGAGTAGGCCTGTAAAAGAGGGCAAAAAGAGGATTCAAAGAAAACACACTTTATGCAAGTTAAATACAGCGTGGGTACTGAAAGCTTGTAAGGAGCTTTTACTATGATTGAGGAATATATGTAACTGCGCTGAGGATTAGCTGTGGCCCCATCACTGAGTGATGTAGACTGGGGTGTAAGAGCTTGAAGCTGCTGATGCAGCACTTTGTGACAGAAAGACCAGCGAAGGAAGCCATGATGTATCTCCACCTTAATGGAACGTTTAGACGTGGAGTAGTGGATTAGGACTGATAGTGTGTGGTTGACCTTGGAGACATAAAGCGGTGTGACAGCATAGGAGGTTTAAGTAAGATGCTTGATTTGTAGGTTTGGAGAAAGAGGCAAAAAAAAACCAACATATTGTAACTGCAAAAGTCTTGATTCAAGCAAACTCTAATTGTGATATGTACAATATACAAGGCCCTGGCGTGAGTGATAGAGTAGTCGTGAAACTGCGTGAAGCATGCACACCTGTACGTCGTGAAATTGTGTGCTTAGTCCAAGATTAGCTCATGGAATGTTGGTATCTTGGATGGTATGTAGTGGATCGTAGGGAGTGCCTGAAAGAAAACCTTAAATTGAGAGCGTGCAAAGTGTCAGCAGTTGTGTAGTGGACACCAGGAATAAAAATGTAGACTAGAAAGAACTGAGGGGTTGCTACCTGCGAATCAGCCACAGTGGCGGCGAGTATGACCGCCATTGCTAATGAAATCGCAGGCTGCAGAGTTGTCAGAGCAGCATTTAACTGCCTTGCCGGTCCGAAGATGACCCCATGTGAGGGTGGCCGCCACGTTGGAGTAGATCTCTGACAAAGTAGAAGTCTCTCTAAAGGCCGGCAAGGCATCCGTCACAGCGGGCCAGGCATCCCTAACCCGAGGTTGCCTGGTGACAGAGGGACCCCGAGTGTTGTGAAAAGGAGGCTGTGGTGGTGTTAACACTGTTAGGTGTTTGTGAACCTGTTAAATCAACAAAAAATTCATCCAGATAGTGGATGACCTGAATATTTTTAGGAGCGGCCAGCAGAGGGTTTGTGCGAAGATATTGAATACTTAGGGCTGCTCCTAGAGCCAAACGTAGACAAGGTGCCATTGTAGAGGGTGAATAGGTAGTAGATTAACCCCTTAAGGACCAAACTTCTGGAATAAAATGGGATCATGACATATCCAACGTTAAAGGCGTTGGATAAGTCTGACTTGCTCAACCAAACTTTACTACTTGCTGAAGTGATAGCTTGTATGGCATGGTTGATTTGCGTAGTGCAGTGAGAACTCCTTAACGGGAATGAGGAGTTTTGATGCTGGGAATGGGAGTAGAGTGCGGTAAGGTAGGGGACTATGATCAGATGTATAAAAGGGTATTGTGAATGGCTAGCTCGATGGGAATGGTACGCCAAGATGAGAAGTGTGAGGACCGGAAAAGAGGCGATCGTGAAACCAGTGTATGATTGCTGTGTACAGAAGGTGGTCCACCGTAAGAGGGTCAATGGATGTAGATAATAGGTTGGGGCATATGTGGGAATGGCGAAGGCCCATGTGATTGGAACAGAGTGGGACGGTGAGACGTATGGAGTAGTGATAGTGGGGAATGGGGAGGGAAATGAGGGGTAAGTCAGACTGTATGACTGAGATCGCCAGGTGAGGGCCTGCCAGGCTTAATGAGACACCTGGTATGGCTATAGCCGATTCCACTTATCAGCCTGTTGATCGTTTGGAGGCTGGCCGGGATAGCGACCGGGGACTCCTGACTGGAATCTGAGGAGTAAGCTGATGGCCCTTGTGAACTAGAGCCGGGCCTGGGGACGTTTGGCCTGAGCCGTCGTGAGCCTGTGTAGTCCTGCGTTACTGGTAGTGGCTGGAGATTGGATACCCCTGTGACTGAGCTCTGCTGACATTTTTGGAATGTACCAGAATCCCAGGTAACTGAGGGTAGAACAGGTGAGGGATTCCTTTTGAGACCCAGGCCTGACTGGCGTGCTGGGTATTTCATCCAACAGCAGACCGATTATTGGGATGGATTCTCGTGACATTCTGAAAAAGAAATGATGATTTGGATAAGTAATGTGTCTTAGAGGTGTGGATGAGACCTTCGGAGAACTGGCCTGCTAGCTAGTGCCGAAGCGAAAAAATTTTTTAGAACCAAGTGACAGGTGAGGCCCTGCTAGTGCAAAGTGGCGGAGAGAGGCTCTACCTATGATTTGGGCTGAGGGAATTTTGTGGCCACTTTAACGTGGTGGTAGGGTGTCGGCCTCTCGGTGACTGTCAGAGATTCAAAACGTGTGGCCGTGACTTGGGAAGCCCTAACTGTAGCCCTAAAGAAGGGCGAGCGAGGTAGCTAACTATGATTTGTTTGTCCTCTTTCTTTGGGCAATACGCAGGAAGATTACAATATAGTCTTGCTTCTGCCACTAGTATAATGAGTGTAAAAATGTTTAATGTCTGGATAGGTGTGTATCAGAGATACTGTAACGTAAGAACTTGGGTAAGCTGAGGGACCTGAACATAGGTCTGTAAATTAGAGACAAGCCCCTGGGATCCCACAAATGTGAATATTTTTGAATAAAACGAAGGTGAAGTGAGGCCTTAAAAAGAAACATAAACGTAGTGAGTAAGATTACCAATACCTGATACTGTAATGCAGGGAACCAGGTAGCCTGTATGTTGTCGAAGGCGTAGGACTTGGCGAGCTGCGGTAATGACGCAGGTCTAAGTAATGATATGTAGAACTGAATGACAAAAACAAGTACCGTTAAATATGGTAGTAATACGGTGGATTATGATAATGAGATTGTTGTTGACCTTTGTGAGGAATCTTAGACCAGGTACGTTTTGAAGTTTAGAACCCACTTTGGGAGGTGGGGGGCTGTATGAGACCGTGGAGGCTGAATGAGGTCTCAAGGGAAAACGTAAAATGGTAAACCTTCTTACCTGTTACAGAAATGCGGGATACTAGGAACCTCTTCTTGGAGCTTTGCTTGAAGAAAAGTATAAGTAGAAGCAAGGTGGTGTAGGTTTGTGTGATTGGTGAAATAATCGCAGTAAGGAAACACAGATCTGGCCCATTTGAAGTTTAGAACCCACTTTGGGAGGTGGGGAGGCTGAATGAGGCCGTGGAGGCTGAATGAGGCCTCGAGGGAAAAGAAAACTGGTAAACCTTCTTACCTGATACAGTAAAAAACCTAAAAAACATGTGCAGACTAAGTGTAAGGAACCAGTATATAAGGACATTTAAGGAACAGAGGTTTTTTAAATTCGTGCTAATGGTCTGTAATGAGCCTGGTGAAAAAGGACCGTAAGGCTTAACCTATGAGCGGAGACCTTAGCTGCGTAGGAGACTAATACATAATGGAAAGTACAATAGACTAAGTCTCATCATGGTATGATAATGCCTGGAGGTGTACTTTATAACTTAACTTATAAGAGAAAGTGGACAAACTGTGCCTTTAAGAAGATTTACCCTGTAAAAGATATGTGTTCTCAATGGGGTTCAGATCAGGTGAACAAGGAGGCCATGTCATTAGATTTTCTTCTTTTATACCCTTTCTTGCCAGCAACGCTGTGGAGTACTTGGACGCGTGTGATGGAGCATTGTCCTGCATGAAAATCATGTTTTTCTTGAAGGATGCAGACTTCTTCCTGTACCACTGCTTGAAGAAGGTGTCTTCCAGAAACTGGCAGTAGGACTGGGAGTTGAGCTTGACTCCATCCTCAACCCGAAAAGGCCCCACAAGCTCATCTTTGATGATACCAGCCCAAACCAGTACTCCACCTCCACCTTGCTGGCGTCTGAGTCGGACTGGAGCTCTCTGCCCTTTACCAATCCAGCCACGGGCCCATCCATCTGGCCCATCAAGACTCACTCTCATTTCATCAGTCCATAAAACCTTAGAAAAATCAGTCTTGAGATATTTCTTGGCCCAGTCTTGACGTTTCAGCTTGTGTGTCTTGTTCAGTGGTGGTCGTCTTTCAGCCTTTCTTACCTTGGCCATGTCTCTGAGTATTGCACACCTTGTGCTTTTGGGCACTCCAGTGATGTTGCAGCTCTGAAATATGGCCAAACTGGTGGCAAGTGGCATCTTGGCAGCTGCACGCTTGACTTTTCTCAGTTCATGGGCAGTTATTTTGCGCCTTGGTTTCTCCACACGCTTCTTGCGACCCTGTTGACTATTTTGAATGAAACGCTTGATTGTTCGATGATCACGCTTCAGAAGTTTTGCAATTTTAAGAGTGCTGCATCCCTCTGCAAGATATCTCACTATTTTTGACTTTTCTGAGCCTGAAAAATTATGCACACCTTATATAGGGTGTTGATGTCATTAGACCACACCCCTTCTCATTACAGAGATGTACATCACCTAATATGCTTAATTGGTAGTAGGCTTTCAAGCCTATACAGCTTGGAGTAAGACAACATGCATAAAGAGGATGATGTGGTCAAAATACTAATTTGCCTAATAATTCTGCACTCCCTGTAACTATACTTTTACAGTAGATTAGGTAATTTAAACACTGTAGCCTCTTGTGTTCGGTAAACAAATGAACAGGAGAACTGTAACTAGAAAGAACTCCTGCGTTCGGCTAAATGGAGCATACAAAACAGATTTTTAAATGAAAGCCAATTATACCTGTGGTCGGATAAACAAACAAACAAACAGACGGATGAAATAGTCAAACGTAAGTTCGTTTAGTGCGGTCGGTAGTTAGCTTATACAAAAATAAACGAGAGGAGCGTGTACTCTGCGGTCGTCTGTTGGCCGCACGAACGCAGAAGTACATGAATGGTGTAAAAGCACGAATGGGTTTGTAATAAAGGGAGCCTATCCCCAAGTTTTTAGGCCCGAACGTGGGAAATAGCTGAACGCCATTTCCCATGTTTATGCTTACGTGGACGTGCCAGTCTTGTGACCGGAAGCCGGGTAGCAAGTGGCGGAGTCGGGTAGAAGCCGGTGGACAGGCATGGAAGACGGAGGCAGGAGCTGCTGGCGACGGACTGCTTGCTGGAGACAGCTTGAGACAGGACTTGGCGGGAATGACGAACTGGAAGTGCAGGTAACTATGGAGACGACAAACAGCTTGCACGACAAAGGTAAGAAGGGGGGTAGGGTTTATGTAGGATCATAACTCCTCCCACAAATTCAGGCCAAATGGCCTTCCAACATATATATATATTTTTTTCAGTATGTCTCAAGTACCAGAAGAACTGTCCCTTCCTAGCACCCCTGCTAGGTCCTGTATCCCTGCCCATGGAGCTGATGTAACTAATCCATCTTCTCTTAGATCATGGACTATTCCACGTCTCACAGCAGAGCTCCGTAGAAGATGTATTCCTTTCCCAGCTACTGCCAGGAAAGCAGAGTTATTCAGTCTGCTCAATAACAACACCGACAACTCGGATGCAGGGGAAGGGCTTAGTGGGACCCAGATGCCGGCTCCTCATGCTATGATGACCTCGTTGATGTCTTCTATTGGACTAATAAGTGATAGACTGGAGAAATTAGGAACAATCTGTTCCTCCAATGTGCTTGCAGGGCCTGCTATTCCTGATTCTGCAGGCTCAGCTGTTATGCACGGTAACTCTCTTGCCCCATTTAAGGTCCCCAGAAGTATCAACCCCTCGCATATGGTCCCGGCTAATCTCAAAAAAGGACATCCTGGAGGGCAAGGATGTTAACCTAGTCTCACTCCACATTGCCTCCCAGGATGTCCTTGAGAACAGGACCATTGCGTATGGGGACATTTCAGTGGTGCTGAGGGTAAGAGATCCTAGGCTGAATAAAAACTGTCTATACCTGAATTTGTGATTTATAGGGATGTGTATTGCCTTCTAGGACTACCACCGTTCCTTTTCTGCAAACGTGGCTGCAGCACTGACTCAGTTTAACTATGGTATAAATTGGAGTAAGTTAGATACTAAGTTATTCTGCAGGCCTCAGGACTCCTACTTGTGCAGTTTGTGCATCCATGGCACACTGTACCAACCTATGCCCTAATGCAATGGAAGTTGAGCAGGGCCACTCAGGCCCTAACTCTGCAAGATCAACCAGAGGTTTGAAGGATAAGCTGGTTAGGAACATTGTCTTCCTGGGCAAGTCCCAAATATGTAACAATTTTAATGCGGGTACTTGTGGGTTTAGTTCCTGTAGGTTGTTACACATATGTGCTTACTCTTTCCGGGCTCGCGCAAAAAACTCTGTGCCCTAAAAAAATGTTTCCTAAACCATACCTCACTTGCATCAATGTCACGTTATTTTCTGTTCTATTACAACACCACCCCTCACAACACTTGGTGAAATTTCTCACCGAAGGGTTGTCTGAAGGGTTTCACACAGGTATCATACACTTGCCATCTGGTATGCTGGAATGCAATAATCTACAAACAGCGATGACAGATCCAATGTTAGTGAGTGATCTTATCAAAATGGAATTGGAACAGGGTTTTGTGTTAGGGCCATTTTTTCACTTCATGGAGAACTAATCCTATTGGGGTCATTATGGGTAAAACTTCACATAAACACAGACTGATCAGCGACTTATCAGCACCACCTTCTTCCACTATCCCCAATCTTAATTCCCTCATACCCTCTGACGAATTCTTCCCTCATACCCTCTGACGAATTCTCTCTCTGTATTTTTGGCTGCTGGGACAAGAGCATGGCTCAATAAAATGGACACTGTTAATGCTTTCAAGTTACTTCCCATTCACCCCTCACTTTGGCATCTACACGGCATTAAGTGGCAAGGTTTATACCGGCTCACGTTCGGCTCCAAGAGCAGCCCCAAAATATTTGCTATCTTTGCTGAGACCTTGTGTTGGTTGCTACATAATGTGTGCAGATGTCCAACTGTAATTCACTATTTAGATGACTTTCTCGCGATTGAAAACAACTAACAACTCCCTAGCAGCCTCAAACACATGATGCCTCTTTTTGAATCCCTGGGTATACCGGTCTCCCTTAAAATAATGATAGGTCCGGACACGGTTATGCATTTTCTGAGGATTCAACTAAACTCAGTTCACATGCAGGCAAGTCGTCCCCAAGATAAGATTGAGCGCACCCTATCAAGCATTGAGCTGTACTTACAGCTAGGTTCTTGTAACCGGAAAGAACTTCAATCTCTGCTTGGGTCACTCAATTGTGCCATGAGGATCATACCAAGGGTAGATCTTTTATTTTCCGCCTACTTTCTTTGTTCCCAGACCTCACCTCAGACGAATCATACATCATTTTAGACACACACACAACGGCTGACTTACATATGTGGTGCATTTTTCTCACATCTTGGAATGGGAAAGCCATGGTCATCCCTCCACTTTCCGACAATTCTCCTACACTCTGGACAGATGCTGCAGCCAATATTGGCTTTGCAGCCATCTGTGGCAATAAATGCCTTTGGGGTCCATGGCCTAGAGAAGTTAAGTCCCTACCTAGCTTCTCCACTACATCGGCCATGTTTGAATTATACCCAATCGTGGTTGCTGCTATTGCCTGGGGGCCCGACTGGGCTGGTCACTCAGTCAGATGTTTTTATAGCCACTTGCCACATTGTTAATAAAGGCCAGTCGTCATCTTTGGTAATTATGAGGTTTTTAAGGAAACTCACATGGTTAGCGGCCACTTGCCAATTTTTCATCACCTGCATTCACGTTACGGGTGTCACAAATATATCAGCTGATCACTTGTCTCAGTTTCAATTTCAGACCTCAGGACTCTGCCCACCGCTTCCCGGCTGGCTACCCCTGCCCCTTCATTCAAAGACATGCTCCTGGATTAGATGTCTTATTGACTCATGCATGTAATCTTTCCCACCTTGCACTTTCGGTTAACTCTAGGAAAACCTATGATAGGGCCTTTCACATTTTTACCAAGCTCATAGCGGAATTTCAAGTTCTGGACATGTTTGCTTTGGAAACTATATTGGGGTGTACTTCTTTTTGCCACCTTAACTTAAAATTATATTTTAACACATCAAACTTTATCTAACGGGCATCCAACACCACATGCTATTACAACACCCTAATAAAACATATTTTCATTTCATCATACCAGATAAAGACTTTACTTTAGGGAATCCAAAAAACAGATACACATCTACCCCCTCAAAGACTACCAATCCACAATAAAATATTGCAAACATTATCCGACTTGTTAGATATAACTCAATTCGAACATATAACCAATATGGTAATTGAAACAGCCATCTATCTAGTATTTTATGGATTTTTACGTCAAAGGGAATTCACCACCAGTAATATAACGGCTACAGACTATATTAAAATAACCAATATCAACAAATCCATAGACCATAACATTCTTTCATTTCATCACTCTAAAACTAGCCAGATGAGACGCACGGTTGACATACCTTTTTTCCCTTACTATAATAAATGGAGCCCCGTTAAGATTTTGGACACATATTACAACACTTTCCATATACAACCTCACCTACCACTATTAGAACTACACGGTTCCATTTTCACTACTGCTAAATGTGTGCTCTATGTCCATATACTGTTGACTAGACTTGGCCTAAATGCAAATCGTTACTTAGGAGACTCTTTCTGCATAGGGACGGCATCAACTGCTTACTCCAACCACATTCCAGCTCATATAATCAAAGCTATGGGATGGTGGAAATCTTCTGCTTACACTCTATACATACCAAACCCAGTTAAAGAGTTATGGCAAGCATTTCGTGATTTGTCAAAATAATTGATGTTTTGTAGTATGAATAAAATTGTGTATGGCACACTTCTTTTTGCCCTCTTTATTACAGGCCTACTTCATTGTTGGTTCTGGCACACCACAACCGACTGGTGTTATCAACTATGTTTATTGTGTAGGAATTATATGTTATCTTACCATCATGGAAATATTGCCACGGCCACAAATATATATATATATATATATATATATATATATATATAGTTAATACATTGCTAAATACATTGCACACAAATACACACACCAGTCAAGCCATAAGACTTGCTTTTCCCACATAAATCTCACTTTAACAGTGCTCTCACTACTGCAAGGGATTTTTGGTAGGCGTATGGAAATAAACTCAACAAGGAACCACATTTTTGCCTCATAATTCCACTTTATACATGGATTCCTTGGAGTATATGTCTGCTGTATACAACAGCTTTGAAACACAACTCAGGAAGAGGAGCAAAGTCAGTAAATCACTCGTGGACAGCTGTTTCGTTGTTAATCCAACTCATCAGCATGAGGTTGAAAGGAGTTTTCATCCACACTGTAGAGAGAGAACGCTTGAAAGAAAGTAGTAGTAGGATGTACATTGATTTAAATTCTGCTTTAATATGTCGCAATAGTCAAAATTTCAATCCCAATTCTGGACTGTGTTTCAAGTCACGGAATATTCCAGAGAGACATTTATTATTATTTATATTGTCAGTGGTTCCCAAGAAGATGTTGGTGGTCTCTATGATCCTTAAGACATTTATGTATAACAACTTAGCATAAATGCTTTTAAAACCAAGACCTAGTTACAGACTCATTATGATTGTTGTTAAAGAGCCATACTCTGACTGAGTGCCTCCACCAAGTCTGCTTCCCAGCTGCTCTAAGGAACCCTGGAACGTTTCTGCCCTAGTCACTGAAGCTTGACTGGGGTCACTGAGAACTTCTTCCAGCCTGGGCCAAACTGCAACTCTCTACTTCCAGGCCTCTGCCTTTGCCTCTTCAGCTCAATTACCAGGCAGGTATCCACACATCTGCCTACACTGTGAACAGCTACTGCCTTTACAAAGGCAATTGTGCCTCTCAGGCCTAGCTCTTTTTAACTTGTCCCATGATCCAGGGACCAAGCAGCCAGCCAACAGTTTTGACTCTGTTACTGGGATCCCTAAATAACAAACCAGGACACACAGTTCCAGATGTAACTAACACACGTAGCTTTATTTTAACTCAGGACTAGCCAATAAGCACATTACATTAAACTTACTGTGAAAAACTTAATCTAATACAAGTAAACAAATCCTATGGGAAAACATACAGGAACTCATTATAATACATTAACATACTTAACCCCTTAAGGACCAAACTTCTGGAATAAAAGGGAGTCATGGCATGTCACACATGTCATGTGTCCTTAAGGGGTTAAAAAGGGGTTGGGAAGACAATAACTAACAAGAAATATCTCTGCTGCCTGCAGAAATGATTGCCAAACCCACCTGGTTAATTGAAAGCATCAGCAGGACAGGAGAGCATACAAAACCTTTAACAATAAACAATTATATAATACACTCCCTGCACCTATAATGTGCACAAGGTGACTAAAGCATAAGAATACCTATTAAGGAACAGCGTGCACATAAAAATACAGTTTTCGGGTGGAGCCAAGGCGCGATCCTGAACAGACGCCATTTCAAACAACTCCTCACCAAACTCTCTAAATCTGCCAAATATCTCCTTTCTGACTCACCATCCAACCTCAAACACCTGGGCATTGTTACCTGGACATCAAGCTGCATCACCTGATGCCTTTCCTGTACACATCGCGGCAAACCAAATCTAAACGCAGAACTGGGGCCTATTACACCCCAACGCCACAAGGCTTTGAGGCACTCCTCAACGGCTTCCTTGGAGCAAGTATTCCAAGAGAAACAAATCAATACCAGCCGGCACCACAGCCTCCTACCCCAGCAATGGGGCAATGGACACAAAAAAAAACAGCGGAGGTTAAACATCCTGCAACAGGCACTACCCCCACAGTGGAGATCACTGACCAGGAGGCCCTGACAGCCCCTGAACCCGAGCAAAGCCTGAGCCTGCAGCACGCAGACAGCTCAGCTCCTACAACAAAGGGAGACCTCAAAATCCTCCTCTCTGAGCTACACAAAATGATGGCGGCAGATCTGGCACTCCTTAGGACAGAGATTTGGGCTTGTTATGTAATAGTCTAATGCTTATGGGTCTAAATTTAATCTAGAAACATAGAAACATAGAACGTCACGGCAGATAAGAACCATTCGGCCCATCTAGTCTGCCCAATTTTCTAAATACTTTTATTAGTCCCTAGCCTTATCTTATAGTTAGGATAGCCGTATGCCTATCCCACACATGCTTAAACTCCTTTACTGTGTTAACCTCTAGCACTTCAGTTGGAAGGCTATTCCATGCATCCACTACCCTCTCAGTAAAGTAAAACTTCCTGATATTATTTTTAAACCTTGTTCCCTCTAATTAAAGACTATGTCCTCTTGTTGTGGTAGTTTTTCTTTTTTTAAATGTAGTCTCCTCCTTTACTCTGTTGATTCCCTTTATGTATTTAAATGTTTCTATCATATCACCCCTCCACCAAATATGTTCCATATTACCCTCTGATTGTATACATCTCCAAAATGTAGCGGGATTAGTCTGAGAAATCCTGATTAATCTAGTAGGAACTAGATAACATCTATATAACATTTTAACTTGTGTTTACAATAAATTTAGACAATGTATAGATTTTTTCAGTTTCATGAAGGCTGTTCCCCAATCCTTAAACTGTGTAGATGTCTGACAGTCCTGTTCCCATTTTCTAAAGGGCGAGGGGATCTCACATATTATTAAATTTTTAATTAACTCTTTCGCTTTTTAATAAATTGTCTTATTTCCATATCCTTTAAATATTTTAATTAATAAATTGCCTATTTCACTATTTGCATGCATAACATGTTCTTTTAAAGAGCTATTTTTGAATATTCGAATATATTCGAATATAGTTAAACAATTCATTATTTGGTAAATCAAACTTTGTTTTTAACTTATCAAAAGAGAATAACCGAGAGTCCTCGTATAGATCTTTGATTGTTAAAACATTCGGACTTTGCCATTTCTTCAAGTTGATATCAGGAATAATTAATTCAATAGTACCAATATTGGCTCCTTCATAAATTTTATTAGAAATATGAAGGTTTTTTTTTTTTTAATCTTATGCCATTCACTCATAGTTTGTTGAATAATGAGGGAGTTATTTGATACTGAAAATTTGAACTTGCGTGTGTCACACCATAAAAAGGGTGATAAATGATCTATTTCTGCATTTTTAGACTCTATCGCATACCATGGTTGAGATATTGATTCTTTTAGTTGTAATTTGTATATGTGTATAATCATATTCGTTTTATATGTCTCTTTTATTAAAGGATAGCCTATTCCTGTTTGATATCCTGTTCGAGCAAAAGCCTTAGTTATCATACGAGGTTTTCTACCTCTCCAGATAAAAAATTACAACGGAACCATCCTGACTAGATATGCCCATTTTTGCAAGATATAAGTCTTGATTGTGTTCACTCGTCCCCGCCAAGAGATCTCATGAGAACCCCATTCCTTAATGAGTCTCAGAAAATTAAATCTCATTGTATCTTTAGGGTCAGAGGTAATAACAATACCTAAATATTGGAACTCTTTTTCAGTCCATTTGAATTAGAATTTACTTTTAAGCAAGTGGAGGGTATCACTGTCTATATTTTCAACAAGGGCGATGGTTTTATCTACATTTAACTTATAATTAGCTATACGACTATATTCTTGAAATTCTTTCATAGTCTCTGGAAGAGATTCTTTTAGGGTTGGTTAGAAAAATTAGAATGTCGTCTGAATACAGACACATTTCAAAATCTCTATCATCTAATACATTTCCAGTTATATTAATGTTTTTTCTTATATTAATCGCCAGCGGCTCTATACACAATACGTACAATAGTGGAGATAGTGGGCAGCCCTGTCTGGTTCCATTTGTGATGTTCATCCAACCAGAACAGATATCATAACCAATTATTCTCACTGTAGGTGATGAGTATAAAGCTTCAATTGCTCCCACTATCAAACCAGTAATCCAAACTGAGTCAGCACCTTTCTCATAAATCCACATCCGACCCTGTCGAAGGCCTTTTCTATATCCACCGACAGGGTCAAAAGGGGAACTCTCCTGGACTACACCCAGTCCAGTAAATCAATCACTCTCCATGTATTAGTATTTGATTGTCTACCCAATAAGAAACCAATTTGATCCTTGTGAATAACTGAAGAAAGCACTTGTTTGATCCTCTCTGCCAAAATGGATGCATATAGTTTTACGTCTACATTGATCAGAGAGATCGGACAATAGTTGGCCAGTTCAATAGGAGATTTATCCTGTTTTAAAATCAGCATAATATTTGCCCTTAATAGATCCTTTGATGCTTTACCTTTACCAGCTATTTCATTAAACATTATTGTTAGGTGTGGGGTACTTATTTTTCCAAAATATTTATAGACTGCATTAGAAAAACCATCTGGGCCCGGTATTTTAGCTTTATCTAATCTGCGAATCCCATTAATAAGCTCTTCTTGACTAATTTCTTTATTCAGAGACTTCAATTGATCTTTTGAGATCATTGGTATTAAAGTGTTATTTAAATAGTTTAAAATTGCATCTTCTGGAATCTCAGCTGCTGAATTATATAATTTTTCATAATACAATTTGAATTGATTTCCTATATCTTCTGGTTTAGAAACAAATCTTATTTCCTTCAACTATTTTATAAATCTTTTATCCATTTTTTTTCTTCAGTTTGTTCGATAGCATTCGATCTATCTTGTTATTTCGATAGTAGAATTTAATTTTTAATTTACGTAAATTATATTCTATTCTAGCCATTATCTTTAGATTAACCAAGTCTCTGTATTCTTTTAACTGACCCATATTTTCTATTGTAAAATATTTGATGTATAAATCAGATAAACTAATACCTCTCTTACGTCTTTCTTGACTGGCCAGTTTGATCCAATATCCTCTAGTTACTACTTTGTATGCATTCCAAAGGCATTCGCAGGAAATTCCCTCTAAAGCATTTTCTTTGAAGAATAGATCTGACATTTTCTCAATATAATCCGTATTATCTTTTGAATCTAGTGAAGTATCGTACAGTCTCCATGTTGGGGGTGAACGTCTATGTGTTTCTTTTATCAACAATTAAAAAATCATGGTCAGACCAGGTGTCATCTGTAATAACAATATTTTTGATAGAATTCACTAGGTTGTTATTCCACAATACAATGTCAATTCTGGCAGCAGACCTATGAGCAATAAATTTATGAGTAAAAATTTTCTCCCGTGGATGGAAAAGTCGCCAACAATCATATAAGTCATATTTCTTAATTAGTCTAATCAGCGTTGCTGCTTGTTTTATTACGTTCTTATCTATTTTCTGCTCCAAACTCACAAACTTGTCCCAGACAGGGTCTGCCGCACTAAAATCGCCCGCAATCAACACAATTCCTTTATGAATTGGTTCTTTCAATTTGATAACTTTTGCCAATAATCTTGTGGGGGCCGTATTTGGCAGATAGACATTAACTAGCATATAATCTACTCATTTGTTTGCCCTATTAAAATAATAAATCTTCCTTCTTGATCTACCTTTTTGTATTGGCACTGAAAATTAACTTTTTTAGAAAAAAATATTGCTACTCCGGCCTTCTTTTTTTTTTCTTTTTTTTTTTTTTTTTTGAGCCGGAATAAACTATGGGAAATTTATAAAATTTCCATAGTTGCCTATGTTCCTGAACCCAATGTGTTTCCTGTACAAACCCACCTGTGCTTTTTCTTTCAATAGGGTATTGTACAGGAAACCCCTTTTACTTGGAGAATTAAGACCCTTGGCATTTATCGAAATTACCCTAATCATTACTCCATATCACCCCTACTAAGCACCACAGCCGTGGCGTCTTAAAAAACAAAAACAAACAGACATAACAATAAGACAATACATATTTCCTATCACTCCTGACTAACATATCTCTTGAAGACTTACCCTGTCTTCAAGTCCTTAGTACCTTCTTAGTCCCCCAGGGAGGGGAAATCTCTTTTCAATCTCAATACAATATTTTGTACCCAAGGAGGGTAAAGGATAAGCAATTATAAATGAAATATGAAACGACAACTCTAATAACCTCTAGACCTATTTTCTCAGCTTATCTTCTGTTTGTAGTGTTCTTTTCGTAGTACTTGCCTTCGACTCTCTAGTTTAAATCTTAGACATGTTGTGTCTATTCCACAAGTATGTTTAAATGTATTGCGATAATCCTGCTTATTGCAAGTTTAGTAATGGTAATCTAATTTGTATGTTTAATGACTGTTTAATGAATGCGGGGGAAGATGACGGGTTAAATTATTATACGTTATACACTATATATTATTTCTGTATATCTAGTTAACTAAGTAAAAAACCTAAATGTGCTTTAATTTATTGTTTTATGCTGGTGATTACAAATCTCTTATTACATTATATGATAAAAAGAAAAAAGAAAAATATTTGCCTTGGTACTGTCTAATCTTTCCTAGGCTATAATCTACAAGTAACCATGTGGATATTCCTTTATTAGCATCTAATTTAGTGTTAAATCCTATATGATTATATTTTGTCTAATAAAGATTTCATTTATAAGACGTGTTTAAATAAATCTGTCATCGAGTAGTGATATTTCTCATCTATTTTAACCGTCTGTATCTGTATTAAATTTCTCTGTATACCTTTTCTATTTCTATTTCTATTAATTTTAATTCTTCCTAGTGACGATTATGTGTCTCCTTTTATTAACACGCCATAGTTCATCCCTCTATCCCCTCAGCCCCTCCTCAATAAATTCTCCCAAACCACCAAACAAGTTTTTTATATAATAACAAATTCTTATTTTTCACCCATTCCATATCTTGCTCATGATTTTAAAATGTGTACCAATTATTCTCATACATAATTCTCAGGGCTGTTGGAAATCCCCATTTGAATTTTAAGTTTTGTTGTTTTATAATTGGAAAAATAAATGAAAAGAATCTCCTCTTTGCACGTGTATGGTAAGAGACATCTGGCAATATTTTTTCTCTTAAACTCCTGTATAACTCTCCATTTGAATTTGTCAGAGTGGAAAGCCACTATAGTATCACGTGGTAGATGATCTGGTGTTGTTCTATTACGTGGAAGTCTATGGCATCTATCCATTTTCTGTTCATGATTGTCGTTTGGCAATTCTAGGCAATGGAAGAGTTTTTTTAAGAAATCTTTTAATTTACTATCTTTAATGTCTTCTGGTATTTGCGGAATATTAAGTTTGCTTTCCTTGATCTATCTTTGAGGTCATTTATTTTTTTCTTCTAACTATTTTTATTTTAGATTCCATCCTATTCTGTTTTTCTTGCATATCCTGAAGTTGATTTCCTCTCTGTACTTCTGTCTGTTCCATATGTTGAATTATCTGGTTAAAAGACAGGATATCTGATTTCAGGTCTATAAATGTATTATTTATTTCATTTTTAAGGTCTTTCAGCACTATATCGAGGCAATCTTTTAGGAAGCTTGGGGAGACCGTGTCACTTTCTGATGCGTGAGGCTGTATATTTTGAGACTATGACAGGGATGTATCTGCACTGTTTTTTTCCATTAATTCAGGGGAAAAGGATGAAAGCTGTTTTTCTTGTTTTTGTCCTTTTTTTCTCATTTTTTACACTCTACTTACTTTCTTGCATTCTTTTAGATGCCATTTTTAACCCCTTTTTATGTTCTGTTTTTCTTTTTTCTTTTACTCATTATGTATAGGTAGTTACAGCTCTATATACTTAGTACAGCAAAGTCAATATTATGGTTGTTTTTTTTGGATTCGTTTTGATTTTAGTATTTTAATTTTAAATGCGTGAGTGCAGGAGCTATTTTGTTTTATTTATATATATATATATATATATATATATAGGGGGCGTGGCCTGACTCTACATGTGAACGGTCGCATCTTTGCAGAGCTCCCGTTCCTCCGAGTAAATTTAAGCCGCCGAGCGACTAAATCATACAGCTATGGGTAACAAAAAGAAGCAGCAAGCCTCCGTGGACACACCGGGCTCTGTTTCCAACAAAAAAACGGGAGATCTAGACCGATACTTTCGAGACAAAGTGAAAGCACTAGCAGAGACGGACTCAGAGGCGCCGCCATCTTCGCCATGTGTCTCTCCGCCGGCAATCCCTGCCAGCTCCGAATCTCTCTGCCCGATTGGGCCCACGTCACTTCAAGATCTACTACAAATCTTACCTTCGAAAGAGGACATAGCATCCATGCTAGCGAAGATGGAATCCTCCATGAATGAGAAGCTGTCCTCGGTCGCCACAGAGGTACGCCAGATAGGGCTCCGGGTGGGAGACCTAGAAGGGGATAGAGACAACATACAGCTTAAGATACACAACATTGAACAGAGACAAGAAGCGCAGGAGTTCAAAATAATCCAGATAATGCGCCACACAGAAGATCTAGATAATAGGAGCAGGAGAAACAACCTCCGTATCAGGGGAGTGCCTGAGACGCAAGGGGACTCTGAAAATGTTAAAGGCATACTCCAAACCCTCTTCAATGATATCCTACAGAGGGCCCCAGAGACTCCATTGCTACTGGACAGGGCACACCGAGCAGAAAAACCTAGGGGATTACCGCAAGAGACCCCAAGGGATATAGTATGCAGAGTGCATTACTACACCACAAAAGAGGACATACTTAGACAAGCGAGGAACTCACCCGCCTTAAATACGTCTGACTCCCGTATACAAATACTCCCAGACCTGGCATGGCAGACGCTCCAAGGGAGGAGAGCACTGAGGCCTATCGTCCAAGCTCTCCAGGCCAAAGACATTAGGTACCGGTGGGGTTACCCGTTTTCCCTAAACGTCTCACACCAAGGGGTGCAACACAGCATTGCAACTATACAAGATGTGCCTGATTTTCTAAAAGCGTTCGATATTCCACATATGGAGATCCAGGACTGGTATGACCCCTGGTCGCAAGGAGCTACACAAGCCTTACCTCAACGATCTAGATGGAGGGGAACGGTGGAGAAGAGGAGGACACCCGGGAAAAGGCTACCTTTCACACCAACCTCCAGACCGCGGGGCAGTGGGTCACGACACATGAATAGCACACTCTTCATCTGGAACTTATGATCTACCCACTATTTACCTACCCAGACACCTTTCGGTACAGAACTCTCTCCCATTCTACCATCCTCCTAGAGGGATGCCCCCGGACTCAAATTCGGACTTACTGTAATCCCATCAGCAACGACCCTCGAGGGTGCATGCACCTATGGACGCAAGTATTATATCCTTTCACCGAGTGCTATCTGGTGGGGAATGGGCATTTGTACCTTACATCACATTTTTATGTGGGGCCCCCTACAGTAATATATAACCTAAAGGAAGGGAAGATCGGGGCAGTTGGGGTTGGAGTGAGGGCGCTGAAGGGTTAAACTCCCCTTTGTCTATGTTGCTTTAGTAAATAAGGTTGTAGGGGAATGTGGGACGCAGTTAAGAAGTTGAAGGAAATACCTTCAATATTTGTTTATATTACTTTATATTTCTTTGTATATATTTTGGTATTCACTACTGTAAAAAGGACAGAGATATTCAGCTGCACATGTTATGCACAATGGTCATATACGGAAAGACAAAACACATAAAAAAAAAAACAAAAAAAAAAAAAAAAACACGTATTTCTATATATGATTCTGATAAGACTACTGCATTGTACAGCCCTAACTAACAGATGTAATTCACTAAACCACTCACTTATAGACTCAAACACGTCATTTCACGCGCTTGGCGGCGCTAAAATATAAGTGTAATTCGAACGGTTGCAGAGAACCGTTACACAAAACTTATAAATCAACAGGCATATACAGTTAGAAGCCAGAATTTCACTCTTTGCTTCTACAAAACTTGTTTTATCATACCCCTGGTAACCGCTCAAGGTTACGAGCGGTGCATTAACGACAGTAAAATTTCGGATAAGTAGTCCCGACTCAGCTACAGAGGCTGACGGAGTAAGTCATATAGCACCGACTCCTAGATAGTTAGTGGATATACTAATTGTTATAAGTGGTTTCAAGACTTAGACATCACAGTTCTTTAAATTCCTTGTTAACCGGTTATATTACATATTAGTTTAGTTATTTTTATTCTTTACTTCATTTCGCATACATCGCTAAGCTACTTACTGCTGGACATTGGCCAAGGCCACAAGGGTGGTTACCATGACCACCTTCACAACAAACCCACCTCTAATAGACACTATAAAAATACTCTCATATAATGTTCGGGGACTTAATTCTCCTGAAAAAAGGAATATGGCACTTAGGGAGTTCCACAGAATGCGAGCAGATGTAGTTTTCGTGCAAGAAACGCACTTTAAGGGATCGGGAGCACCCAAACTATCCAACAGACAATACCCCCAAGCTTACTACAACAACTTTACACAAAGCAAATCTCGTGGTGTGGCAATTTTGATTGGGGCCACGATACCATTCGTATATAGCAACCATTACATAGACGGCTCAGGCCGATACATTATTTTACAAGGCCTGATTAGCAATTCTCCAGTCACATTAGTGAACATATACCTCCCTAACCAGCGCCAGTGCTATACTTTCCGTAGAATATTAAATAAAATTCAACAACTCACTACAGGGACATTAATCATAGGAGGTGACTTTAATATCTCTATAGACGCCCAAAAGGACAGCACTGCAAGACACCCCAACCATCTACAAGCGACTAGGACACAACTCAAACGACTTCTACACAACCATCAATTAGTGGACTGCTGGAGAGCGCTCCATCCCACCACAAAAGACTATACATTCTATTCGAGACCAGCCTCCACGTACACAAGGATAGACTTCTTCCTCACCGCACATAGAGACCTCTCACTAATAACCTTAGCATCAATTGGCAATATCACATGGTCGGACCATGCACCGATCCATATACAACTTAAAATCCCCTCCTTAGCTCAAGGCAAAGGTCAGTGGAAGCTAAACACAACAATTTTACAGGACACAACAGTGAAAAAGGCTATTGCCAACACCATTTCCCAATACTTCAAAGAGAATGCCACACAAGACACAACCCCTTTTCTCCAGTGGGAAGCACATACATGTGTAGTAAGAGGGGAATTAATAAAATGGGGATCATATCTTAAAAAACTAAAACTTAAAAGACAGACGGAGTTGTTAGCGGATATCAAAAACTTAGAGGAAGCACATAAGAATTCTATGTCTGAATCTGTCTACCGAACACTCTTATCCCTCAGGTCGGAACTGTCCATCTTGTTACAATCACAGGCTAAAAAATCACTGGTATGGACTAAACAAACCTTTTATGCTCACGGGAACAGGTGTGGGAAACTTTTGGCTAACGCGTTAAAGCGCCAGCAGGTGAGAACTTACATCCCCCAAATCAGAACGGTGAATCACAATATTGTACAATCAAACGAGGAGATAGCAAAAACATTTAGGGAGTTTTACAACTCACTTTATAACATAAAAAAATCCTCTCAAGACAAGGCTAGTATAGAAGCATATTTGCTAGATAAATTTGACAGAGTCCTACCCCAAGCAGTGTCGAAGTCCCTAGACGAACCCTTCACGCTCACTGAACTTATACATGCAATCAAAACTACCCCTTCAGGCAAAAGCCCAGGTCCGGATGGTTATTCAGCTACCTATTACAAAACGTACATACAGGAGCTTGGCCACCACCTGCTACACGCAATTAACTCCATAAGCCCAGACAAGCCCATCCCCAAACCCAGCCTGGAAGCCAATATCACTCTTCTCCACAAGGCCGGGAAGGATCCTGATATGTGCAGTAATTATAGGCCAATTTCGTTAATTAACGTAGATATAAAAATCTTTACAAAAATGTTAGCACTGCGTTTAAGACCTATGCTCCCAACCTTGATACATCCTGACCAAGCGGGATTTGTCCCCTCACGGGAAGCCAAAGATAATACTACGAAAATTATCGACCTAATCCATGGAGCCCATGGAAACCGAGCCCCATCTATTTTACTAGCTATTGACGCGGAAAAGGCGTTCGACAGGGTGGACTGGGATTTCCTCCTGTCAACGCTGGAGGCATTAGGCTTTGGGAAAAGGTGGATGCAGTGGATCCAAGCAATCTACTCTCACCCTTCAGCAAGGCTGAAGATCAATGGTGTAATGTCTGACCCCTTCCAAATAACAAATGGCACGAGACAGGGGTGCCCCCTGTCACCATTGCTGTTCATTCTGGGTTTGGAACCGCTATTGAATGCGGTAAGGAATAATATGGACGTGGAGGGGATAGAAGTAGGTAAACTCCAGTACAAGGTATCGGCATTTGCAGATGACTTGTTATTCACACTCGCTAACCCACACAAGTCCCTTCCCAAGCTATTAGGACTCCTGGACGTCTATAGTACTCTGTCAAATTTTAAAATAAATATAGACAAATGTGAAATATTAAATCTCACACTGCCAGACGTGGACAAAGCACGACTACAGGCACAATATGCTTTTAGATGGGCGCCAAAATCCATCAAATACTTGGGAGTCAATATCACTCCCCACAACAAGCTTCTATACGGAGCTAACTTTCCACAACTATTGGGAACCATCAGTGCAGACCTGGAATCCTGGAATAAACCTCATTTCCGGTGGTTCGGAAGAGTTAACATTCTCAAAATGAATGTCCTTCCTAGACTGCTATATTTATTGAACACCCTCCCCATTGCTATTCCGCGAACCTTCTTTAAAAAAATCCAGACCTTATTTACACGTTTCATATGGGCCAAAAGACGCCCTAGAATAAGATATAACATACTCACTAGACCCAAAGAGAAGGGGGGAGTAGGATTGCCGGACATGTGGCTATACTATCAGGCAATACACATAGGACGAATCATAGACTGGTCCTACCAGCCTGCCTCCAAATTATGGGTCACATTAGAACAAACTCAGGTTGGGGAATCTTTGAAGGCAATACCTTGGCTGATGACATCGGTCACTGACTGGACGACACCACCACATCCGACAGTAACTCCAACCACACGAATCTGGAAGAAGGTAAACAATCTCCCAGACATAGCTCCGACACCATCCCCGAACTACCCTATCACAAATAACCCCACTTTCATAGCAGGGAAACATGGACTAATATTATCACCACAGGGAGGGGGACAGAAGAAGACGCATATAACTCTGACTGACGTGATGAAGGAAGGGGGACTGATACCAATTACATCCTTGACGAATGGGAAAGATCCCACGCTCATGCAGAGGTTTCAATATGAACAAATACGACATTTCCTATCCGCGTAAGGTCTACTAACCTGGACCCCGAGAGAAAAGACCAAGTTTGAACTGTTATGCATGGGGGACAAAATGCCCTCTAAGCCAACATCCCTTTGCTACAAGCTGCTGCAGACCCAGACTTGTACACAATTACCGTATTTTACCAGACTGTGGAGGGAACACATAGACATAGACTTAGAAGAAGGAGATTGGAAAAATATTTTCCGAACAATCTTTCACGCACATTCTAGCATACCACTACAGGAAATTAATTATAAATTCATCTCCAAGTGGTACACCACCCCAGTAGAAGTCCACCGCTTTGACTCTAATTCCTCCCCCATGTGTTGGAGGTGCAATGCAGAAAAAGGCACTTTCCAACACATATGGTGGTCATGCAAGGCAGTATCTAGGTTCTGGAGAGAGGTCTGGAACACTGTCAATCTGGTAACAGACACATCCTTACCCTTCGGCCCAGAGGCTCTTCTCCTCTACCATTTTAATATACCACAACGTAAACTTAAACACTCTCTAGTGTACTTCATGCTGACAGCAGCAAAGAGCTCACTGGTAAATCGCTGGAAGTCAACGACTCAGCCCAATACCAAAGATTGGTATATTAGAATAGAACAATTTCATGTGATGGAGGAACTAAGATGGGGATCACTAGACAAATATTATAGGTATAAAGAAATTTGGCAACCGTGGAAAGATTTCCTGGGAAGAAGTCAGACTTAAAACTAGTGCTATTTCGAGTGACCAGAAAGGGGGAGGCAAGTTAGGAGGGGGCCGAGGAATAACGAAGGATAAGTACGGGAGGGCCAGGGTTGTTTTCTCTTTCCCCTCTGTAGCATGTAATTAACATAGATAAGTTAGACTGAGAAACGAAATGAGATTCAGAAAGAAGAGAACGTCATTCTTGTGATATAGAATAAGTGCACTAACATAGGCACCAAAGGAGGATACTCATTATTCCTTTTGATTTATATGAAGGCTATATGTGACCTAGGCCAAACACGATTGTTACTGAAAATGTATTAGCTGTATATGATGATGCGACAATTAGTTCTTTATTGTTTTTTTTCTTCTCTTTCTATTCCTTTCTTTTCCTTTCTTCTCTTCTCTTATATTTGATATCTTTATTCATTATGCATATGTTACAAGATACTTACAGGATATTGTTTTACTATGGTTATTGAACTATGGAGAAATATCTCCAAGACCAAAAAACTAAGAAAAAATAAAATATATAAAAAATATGTATATATATATATATATATATATATATATATATATATATAAATATATATATATATATATATATATATATATATATATATATATAAAAACAAAATAGCTCCTGCACTCACACTCCAATATCCCTTTATGACCGGGTGCCAACCAACAATAGCTTCAATATCCAAACAATCAAAGTATCATGTTCCTGATGAAAGTCTGTAATGGACTGAAACGTTGATCTACTGATGTTTTAATTATTCTTCATTAAACTTTGGACTTTTAAACCCGTGAGTGCAGCCATCTACTTGGATTGTTTATATATATATATATATATATATATATATATATATATATTGTTTTAGACAGAATATATCTGCAGATATTCTTCTTTTTGGCTTCAGGCACGTTTACTTAATATCTTCAAACATTTGCAGAAAGTCGTTTACTTTGATTTACTTCCACAATTTAACTAAAAAATTCATGTGTACCTGATTTTCTCTGCAATTTCAAGCATTAAGCAGGATTCATTATTCATACCTTACTGACCACTCCCACTTTGGTGGAAGTCTTCTTTTCAATTTTGTATTCCTCTGATTTTCTTTTTAGCTGTTTAAGTTTGAATCCTTATCCAAATAAATCTGGAGTAAAGAAGAGCTGTGCAGTAAATCTTTGCAGGCAGCCTCCCCGTCACTTATTTCTTTATCTTTATCTTATCTCCTGTAGCTGTATCAGTCGTGTTCTCTCCTTACTCAAACCTTGTACTCAGCTTCTCACTGTCTCAGCATGCCTCGTGGCCCACTCTCTCCCTCATTCCTCGGAGTGTCTTATATTCCGTGTTGAAACGTTGCCCTCCCCTCACGGTGTGTGCGTATTACATCATCACGCCTTGCTAAAACTGTTCTTATGCTCCCAGTAATGGTGACGACTATCACAACTGTAGTTTCCACTCCTATGGACACATGCAGACACCAAACCCATGGATTGTGCAGGTGTGCATATGGGCCAGAGGTTGGTATTCTTTGACACACCAAATGTTGTGTATTACATCTCCCCTGATGCTTTGCCAGAATCATGGCTGTAAGAACATCTGGAGAATCTAGTTGCCTACCCCTGACCTAAGCCTTGGTAACATGTTTTAAGGGAGATCAAAAAATTGAGTTTACGGCAGGGGTTCTAATTAGCTGAAAACACTGCTGAAAGCATCTTTAATCATTAACATCCTCTTTAAGATTTATGTCAACATGATCTCACATTTCAAAGCATTATTGTATTCTACCTTAGTTCTTTGGCTGTCACCACTTAGCTGCATTGGTTCCAACTCTATCCTAAGTTTGACAAGAAGGACGGGAGTAACAACCTGAGTGATGAGGACTGAGGAGAAAGGCTGGCATTTACAATAGGTACCCATTTTTGAGAACAAGAATGTATGTATTTGCAAATCTAATAGAAGATGGAAGAATCCATGTTATAAAGCAAGATATAACAATGATCATCAATGTAGTCACAGGCAACTATTAAAGAAACTGGCACCAAGAAATAGAAAGTAAAAATCTGGTTGTAGTTTAACAAACTTTATTCATACTTTTGCTCACACAAAACGTATTTCTGTAGTGTAATGCATATCAGTTAAAAAATGCCTAATCATAGTCCATAACTGTCTTTAAACCAAGCTACCTGATTCACAAAACGCCAAAAATATTTTTAATAGCAAGTTGTGGGTCATCATTATGTTTGACAAGCACATTTCAAATTTGTAATTGCTGAAGGAAAATACTCTAAATGTTATTATATCACATAGAAAAAAAAATGAAGCAATTATTTTTAGATTTTTTTTTCTGTTATCTTTCCCAATAAGCATTCTCAAATTCTATTCAACTGTAAAATATACAACACTCCTGTAATGTTTAAAATGCAAATGATTAATTACAGGCAAGTAGTGGCTTATATCCATCCATAAATTAGCATAACAAATCCTTGCTTTTCTTTTCCTGCATATGAATACAGAGGATAAAGCATTTGTTCGTAAGATATGGTTGAGAGAATACTGTATAACCCTAAAGTAACTAGTTCATAGCCAAGGGTAGTTCTACTTGTTCAACTTGAGGTAGTAGGATAAACTTTTCTGCTGCACATATATTGAGTCCTATAATCTGTATTATTGTTATTATGAAGATTTCATGATGTTCATGCAAAATATGATACTATTATATTGAAAAAAATAATAACTCTTTGCCTTTAGTCAACTGGTTCAGATTTTGTAAAAAAAAAAAAAAAGGAATAAATGTCTATGCAAAAATAATAATTAAAAAAAATAAATATTGCCATAAAACCAACATCCCTCTAAATATATAAACACTTAAAAATAGGTAATACGTAGTAAATCTATAAGTAGATGACTGCATATCCTCTTTTTTAAAAATCACCTTTAAACCGCCTGGAATTTAAGTTTTTACCATTATATAATAATTTCTAGATCCATCCCAAGCTAATCTGAAGGCCGTACTTACCAGTTCAAAAACTATATTATTCGGTGGCATATTTCAAGCCACGCACCTCCACTTAAATTACTCTCATACAAATCCAAGCATCACTTTATGGCATTTACATCTTGTACTATACCTGTCAATCACACATAAAATGCTGCTGTCATCTGCAGAGCACTAACAACATCCAACAATCAGCTCATTGCACTCATATGATCCGTCAATAACATTGTTTGAAAGAACCTTGCAAACAGTACTTAACAGTCACTAACAGTGGAACTCTGTTACCTACATGAATTGTCACCTAATGCGCTCCAATTTACTAGTCTCATATCAAAACGCACAGTGCATCCACCAGTCACCCAATTTTACCCATCAGTAACTCTCATGGCACCCATTTCACATCCAAACGTCTATCATCCCTATGTCCATCCCATAACCAACATGATCTACATGCCAGTAACATAGCACCTGGAAAGCATATATAATTTTCAGCTCACACACACAATACCTACTTAGCACCTACATTACACACCTCTGTGACAGTGTTGCTCTGTTAAAAGGTTTGCCTGTTTTATTCCAAGCAGGTAGCCTTAGAAAAATGCATACATTTAGAAAAGGACATAAATCAGTTTGGCATCTTGCTAAATTCCATTTGTTTAGTGTCTTTAGCATAACTACAGTATGTCTGTTTGTTTATATCTATTTTTTAAGAAATCGTTAAAACAATGATTGGGAGTAGTAAAGCTGTTCTCAATGCATTGTGTGTAATGTCAGAAAACCAGGCACTATTCATGTGTGCACTATGCCGAATTGGATTCTAGCTCTTTGTCGTTCATCCTTTACAGATAAACTAGGAAAAAAACATGATAAAGTAAAGCTATATGAATGTAATTTAAATAAAGTTAAAAATAACAGAAGCCAGTAATGGGGGACAAAGGGGAGAATGCAGAGTGGCTGGACCCTGAGCATTGTATAAACCAATACTCTGAAGATTCATGTAAGTTAACAAAATTTTAGCTTTGGATTTTCAGATCGTATTTCTTTAGTATTGAATCCACATAACTTCTAATTGAACTGACTGAAAGGATTATCTTCAGCCAATATAAATTATCTTTGCAATATTGATATATTTGATGTAAAACAACTCTTTACTTTTCTCTTCTTTAATCAGTACTCAAAAAAATAACAGTGGTGAAATTTAAGAATAACGAAGAGCTTGAAACCTCTTATTTCAGTTGTAAAGTGAACTAAAATACTTCTATATCTATATCTATACCTGTATTATCTACATCGTTTATAACACTGCTCTCAAGTAACAACAGGTAAATTGTTATCTAATTACTTTCAGTAAGAAAACTCAATAATAAAAATGAGTTTCTTTGTATTTTGCAAAGTATCGTAAACACATATTACCTCGGAACTATGAATTCACTGGCTATTCCTACCCATTTGAATATTACTTTAAGAAATAAAAATCAGTCTTTTAGATGCTTTGTAAATTCCATTGCTTCACAAACTACCTGCCAAACAAGGATACTAAGGTCTAAATACAAGGAAGTTTTAATATAAATGGCATGCCAGTGTTTGAAACACGTTATCTTTAGGTATAAGCGAACTAGTCATGTTTTTCAATATTTCATACATAATATATGGTCCTATTACAGATTTATAGTATATATAATTTTCATCTCATCTTACAGAATGGCAAAAAGAAAGGGCAATTTATGAAATGAAGGGTTTTTTTTTTTTTTAAATTCTCACTTTACAATATTGTCCCTATGAATTAATGCTGCAATAAAACTCAGCTGTCCACAAGCCCTTTGGCTAAAGACAGGAAATTAAAATGTGATATTAGAAAAGAGTTGGTCATACAGAAATGTCTTGGTCTAGAAAATATAGTTTGGTAAAGCTGTTTGTTTGCAATGCATTTACGGTATTTAATATGTGGTGTGGATGTAATTAAATGTGAAGGTTCTGCTATCACAAGAGCAATCTGGTGTAGTTAAAATATTTATTGGGTTCAGTATATTGCTAAATATTTAAATCTTTAAACAACTTAATGTTATCTATTTTTACTGTTGATAGATAAAAAATATATGAAATTATTCATTAATAAATAACTCTAATCATATATGTAATAACATTGTCAGCAAAATAAAAATAATTTTTTTTTGTCAATCACTTTTTTATTGATATTATTTCAATATTGATATTGATGTATCAGAATAGGATTACAAAGAGTGTACAGCATTTAGGTACATAACGTTAGGTAGATGTCACAGAATAAAAGGTGTAACATATGATTTATATTGTAAAGCGCTACGGAATCTGTTGGCGCTATATAAATGTCGATAATAATAATAATTATAGACATATCACAGCTAAAACCACACTCTGACATGTTTCCCATTCAAAAAGAAAAGAAAACTGTTTTTCAGAGTTTGCAGATGAGACAAAACTCTGTAAATTAATATAATGTGAGTGGGATATTACTTTGCTGCAGAGTTGTTTATAGATAGATTGGGGGACTGGGCATTCAAATGGCAGATTAAATTTAATGTAGAAAAATGCAAAGTTATGCACTTTGGAGTAAAGAATGCACAAGCAACTTAAACTCTAAGTGAATTAGGGATAACAACACACAGGAAGGATTTGGGAATTGTTATAGGTAACAAACTAAGTGACAATATGCAATGTCAATTTTAAATATGCTGTGCAATATGATATAAGCACATCTACTGGAATGCTTCCTCTTTCTTCGCTAATGTCTCAGAAAGTCTAATCTATGTCCCAAAGGTTTCAGTATTTTCAAAGTAAACATTATGACACTCTGTCCCTTCACTACATTTGAGATTTTTTTTTGCTTTTTAGGGAAACATCTTGTGAGGAATATTTCAACACTTTACCAGCTTCTACTTACCTATCTCTTGGATTACCTAGATTTGTTTCCTTACAGAAGACAGATCTTGGTAGGTCTCTCACTTTTTGCACATCAGAGCACCAAACTTAAAGAAACTAATTACAAACTCCTTACCCATTGGTATTGGACCCCTTGACTTTGGCATAGAATTTCTGGGTTAATCACTGAGTCTTGGAGATGTCACAAGAGGATCTGAGTGTTTCTTCACGTTTTGAGTCAATATTGTTCCATCTTTCCAACTTTTCAATTTACCAAAACAAAATGTCACTCACAAAGCACCTACATCATGCGGGAAAGGTTCTCATTCCTCTGTATTAGTTATCTAAGAATTTTCTCACTTTCCAGCAGTGGATATCTAAGGTTCAGGAAACTTACAATATGGAATTGCACACAACTTACTTACAGGATAAACCTGCTAATTTCTCTGTGTTGAGGTATCTTTGGTTAGTTATGTGTCCCAGGATTCTGCCAAGGCATAGACATGTCTTGCCTTTATACTTCCCCGTAGGGACCTTAAATGGTCTGTTATTTATGTTGGCATTTCCTTGAGATTAGAGTGCATCCTCCTCCTCCTCCTTCCTTCCCTCCTCCATGTCTCTTTCCCTATCATGCCCTTTTTCTATTTTTCTTTCTCTTCTTTTACTCTCTGTCTGCATTCTTAGCTTCGCTATTATCTTAGTTTGCTTTTCTCCACGGTGGGCTTATTTTTCACTTTTTTTTCATAATTTGGGGATTCTTGGAGCATTTTATATAAATTTTATTTGGTGAAATGTGTTTCCCATATTATTTCCTGTCGGTTAATCTCATTGTAAATTTTTACACTTCCATATGTATCTTATATGTTAAGCAATCTTTGCAGAATAAAGATTGGAAAAAAATAACCATAACCGTAACAATAACTGTGCAGTTTTGTAGATTTACCCTCGCCCAGGTTGATTGATCACCCTGGGAACCAATCACAGAACAGGTCTTAAAGGGATAATACAAAATCCCTTAAACACTTTTCATTTGCTGAAGTGCTTTATGTGCGTAAAGAGTATGTCTTCTATTTTCCATTTCATTACAAAAAGTTTAAATAGGTTTAAATAAAGTTTAAATAACTTGTTACACCTCCCTGGCTGTCAAGCAGGCAACTGGCTCTGCTGTTCTGCTTACTGGTTGTTTAACTGACTACTGAGATAGTCCAGCAGTAGACAGCTGACAGATCTCAGCATCCACTGCTGTAGTTATCTATCATGCCATAGGACTTATATGACTCTCTTCGTATGACTGTGATTGTAAAGTAACAGAATGTAAATGCCAAGATCACCATGGTGGCAGTGTATAAAGTATATACTTGTATTATTAGAGGTTCCCTTTTGGGACATATTGAGGCATCCAGTGATCACAGCAAATTAAGGGCATTTAAATCCAATCCATATTTTTCTACAGAGTCTTTCATTAAAAGAACACTATAGAATTAGGAATACAAACATGTATTCCTAATGCTGTTGTGTTCAGCTATCTATTAGGTATCTGCCACTTATCCTCCCCCATGCATAGAAAATACGTTATACTAACTTTTAGCACTCACTTTGCCAGTCTCTGTGTCTCTAAATGTAGGTTTTGCAAAGTTCCTCTTGTGGCTGTCCAAGTGATAGGCACTAGAGGTGGATTTAGGGAGCATCACAGTGAAAGCTATATGATCCAGAGCCACTACATTGAGCTGTAACGTCTCTGGAGTCTATAGTGTCCCATTACGTATGCTGATTGTTGACAATTCTTTATAATTATTACTACTGTATAGATAGGTATTGAAGACATGTTTTACCTACCTAACCGTTATATAAAAATTATTAAATAATGCTAGAAAAAGAAGAGGATAGTATCTTTTGTTTTCTGCATTCAATACTTTAGCATTATAGACTTGATATGTAATATATGTGAAAACTGATTATCACATTTTTTAATATATGGAATCAAAGGAAATGATTGAAGTTTCTTACACTTACTTCAGCTTGTCATTGCATGTAAATATAAGAGAGCATTGGAGAGCTAACCAACTAATTCATGAAAGAAATGGCCCTGAGGTTAAAATGATAATTAGCGCAAGAAGAAAGTAGATCATGAAAGCAACCGACAGCATCTGAAATCTTTGTTAAAGTATTTATAACTCAGACAGGCTACAAAATAAATTAGGGAAAGATGAAGATGAATGAATGGTCAAATTAGACAGAAAACTTTATATATTTTAAAGACTTGAGATATATACAGCTATGTCTGATTTTTTTTTTTAATGAAATCTAAATCATTTTTATGCTCTATCACACAAGATGTAACATATTCTCATTGAACTAACACAATGCTAAAGTCTTTCAAGTTTAGTCACTAAATTGAGAATTGCTAGGAATTCAAGCTAAATCCAAGATGAATTTATAAATCTAGGGGAAAATAGCCATATCAGGAAACACATTGTTTATAGTTTGGTTATTTTTGGCCTTAAATTTCCAATTCATGTAGAATCCCTAGCAATTCCCACTTTCGTAAATAACCCTATTATTCATAAAATGTTATGCAAATAGAAATGGCAATAAAAGTTGCTTAACTGCAATATGATTTTTTTTTTTTTACGACCATAGCCAAATGTTTGCACATACATGTTTTCTAACAGAGCCATACATTTATCTAACACATTATCTAACAGACATCTATCTGAACACCATCCCCTAAGTTGCATTGTCAATGTGCACCTCACGCAGCACTCCAAACCCACGCCACCCCAGTCTGCAAGAAACAAACATTTCTTGATAAAGACACACAGTTGAAACTTTGCCAATAGAAGCATATCCTCACAAAAACCAGTGATGTACATTTTTTTTTCTTAATTTTGCTCTTCCAATTGCTTAGTAGATATTATTAACTCCCTAATGTGTTATCCTTATTGTACAAGAGGACTGAAACAAAGCTTATTTAAATTTCAATCAATAATAGTAGTGGGATGTCAATGTATAAATTCAAATGAGTACTGCACACAAGTAAGATTATGTGGGAGCTCTGTGGAAGGGGGTCAGCAGCCCACCAGGAAAAACAAAAAGTCGAGGTCCACAGGCGTCATAATGAAGGGTAAAGGCAAAAATATATATTTATTGGAAAGGACCCAAAAATATGAATGCATGACTATGGCCTCTAGGCTGAAATGTATATTGTTTTGCCTTCGCCCTATGTGGTGATGCCTGTGGACCTCTATTTTTTTTTGTAGTGGGATGTCAAAGAGATCAAGTATGGGAAACCTAGATGTATTCAAATCTGATTGAATTCCTTCCAACTGTCCTGGATTCACTGAGACCCTCCCAAAATTTGACCTCTGTCCCACCATCCTGGTTTTTTTTCCTGGTGTCCAAGGCCAGCAATGAACTGCCACCAATCTGTGTAGTGTAAGTGCATCAAATAAACAGACTCTCAGTATGCTGATGAAACTCAAGGATATTTAGACCATTCGGAGTCCGTCACCATGGTGTGCATTTATGTAATTCTTTGGGCAGGTTCACCCCCTTTTCTATGTGAACCTGCTCATTTTGGGCATCAGAGATACATCAGTGATACATACATCACAAAGCTGGCACCACCCAAACTCCAGATTTCATACCTCCCCATGTTGGTGTCACGTCCTGCTCTGTTCTGTGGAGATGTCTGGTCTTGGCTTCTAGTATCCAGTACTCTTGTTACAATTCTTGTTTAGTTTTTCTTGGTTTTTGGTTTTCTATTCTATGTCTGGTTTTCTTTATGCTGGGATTTCTGGGTTCATTCCTATAGTTCGCCCCTGGATTTCCCAGTCTCCAGGTTTCCTTTAAATGTTTGTTTTATTTGCCACACCCGTTTGTTTCCATCTTTAATTATGTTTCAGTGTTCCTGCAGGCAGCTGCTCACTGCTTCTGTCATTTCTTGCAGGTAAGTGCTATATATGTGTTCGGAATCTGTGGTTGTTTTAGCATACATTAGGCAGTGTAGGACCTGCCAGATATGGGGTACATTGGCGTTGTTGGCAGGCTTATGCAATGTATGATCATATAGTGTGACTAAATCCCCATGGTTTTCATATGTAGTACTTGGTTATTTCTCCTCTTGTTTTGCCTATGTTATCCTGTCTCGTTTTAGTTTGTATACCCAGTCCATGTACAGTCCTGTCCAGTCTTGCCCAAGTTATGTTCATGTTTTCCTCATGTCTTGTGTATATGTTTTGGGTTTAGCTTACTATCCTTCTCTGGTTCTGGGTTCTCCTAGTTTTGTCTTGTTTCCTTGTTTGGTGCCTATCTCTAGTCTTATCTTGTTTCTAGTACTGGATACAATCTTGCTGCAGAGCCTCCCTATTCAGCTCCTGGGAGGTCTGCTTAATTTCCATGCTCCTAGTTCCTGGTATCTGCGGAAGCTGATTCAGGGTCTTGGTATGTGGCTGCACAAACGCTGGTGCTCAACACCAGGGGGCGTGCGGTTACCCTGCACCAGACCCTGCTAATCCACCTCCACACTGTGACTCCTACTCTGAACATCAGGCATACTGGGTCGCGGTCCTGCTCCGCCGCCTGGACACTGTGTCTGGGTTACGGACACCGGACCGCCACCCTGACAGTTGGGAACTATGCTAACTGCATACATTGTTGAGAATACAAATAAGACTATGAATATAAGAATATGAAGCACAAGCCTTTAAGTCCACATATCCTTTATTAATGTGATGTTTTGACCACAAATAAACTTTCTCAAACTGAGTTTCATCTTTAAAAAAGATCTGTTGATTTAAAGGTTTGTGCTGGACATTCTTATTATTTCTAAATTATTGTTGGCTGGGGGCAGAGCTAGGATCCATTAACCCTAAAGTGACCAGTATCTTTATTGGTTTTTTTTTACTGAATGCATACACTGTGACAATCATCTAGAAATAAGCAGCTGTCATCATCATGTAAGTATATTTTATGATCTATATCTTTGATGGGGAATCTATGAATAACCGTTTTGCATGAGTCATTTTCGTATAGTTTTACACAATAGAAAAATGACTTTAATTCACACTTTTTGAGGATTACATGCCAATTTGTCTTACTAAAACATATTTATATTTATAATAATAATAATAGCTTACTGAGTTTATTGCCTAAATAATGCTTAGTGGAAAAAAATATAATATTATATTCAATATGAATGTTAGGTAGTTAAACAATACATTTTTATGTGCATTGCCATATGCAATAATTGTGAAATGTTCTAATTTACAACTTGAAGATTGTCAGTAAGCTGTATAAATAAAGCTTGATTTTGAAAAGATTAAAGTAGCTCTCTGCTATATGAATAAAATTTATGAAACTTTGAAGTTAGTGCCCAGGCAGACACAGTAACTTGCTGTCCTAAATGCATCATGTTAATGAAACTTTGAAGCAAGTGCAGAAAAATATTGTTTCATGTCATTAAATTTAAATATTTGAGATTGAATTAAAATATATATTATCTAAATTTAAATTGTGAGTTTATACATAGGTCTTTTAAGCACTCAATCTTAGCTTTATATTTGGAAAAATAGTTTAATTCTTTAGAATAAATGATATGATGTCAGATGAAGGCTAATATTTTATAAAAACTCTCTGTAACACTAAAAGTGTACTTTTCGTTTAGTAAAAATATTTCAGAACACCCGAATTTCCCCCTTATGTTGGTTTAGCGCGGTATAATTCAGTACCAGAAACAAAACAAAAAGTAAAAAAATCAGTGTACTGCTAAATATATACATAATATAATATTATGTATATCTTTTTCTGTAAACTGATAGAAAAGTGTTCCCGCCATTTTCTTCACAGATCAAGTTTGAAAGGTAACCAAAAGGGGGGAAAACCAGAAGCGCAGGGGGAAAAAAAACCAATATTTAAAAATATATTTTTAGCTATATAAAGGGTCTCTGCTTTATAGGGACGGGTAAGCGCCACTTGATGACTGGTTTCGAACCCAGTCTCTACTGTTTAAGGGCTGCTACTATCAACTGCTAAATCCTCAAGCATCGTATAGGACACAATTACAAGTAAGCTGTTTGACATTACAGTGTATAAATCCATATCAATCAGCAATAAAATGAAAGTAATGGTCAGATGCATGATACAAAAAAAATGCCATCTGTCATGTAGGTGAACAATTCCCATCTCTAAAAGGATCATCAAAAGGTATGTCAATCTGTCTGTCATGGCACAAAATTACATTTTATTACATTGTATGCATCACTAACAATGAGTCAGTCAGTAAGAAAAAAGTTAACAGGTTAGAAACTAGACAGCAATTAGTAGCCACTCCTAACTACCAGCTGTTGTTAATTGTGACAACCATTAGCAACAAGGGGCTCAATTTAATATTGTTGGATACGTTTTCCAAATATTAAATATTTTTAGATAAACTTTTAAAATGATTTAATATTGTGAAAAATATTTAGATTGTGTGATATGTTGAGACTTGTTTATAGTGAATATATTTTTGGGCATTTTATTATGTTGAAAAAATAATTTTAAAAGTTTCTCCAAAAATATGAAATCATTTGGAAAGCTTATTTAACAATATTAAATTGAGGCCAATGCTAGGAATAACATTTGACTGAAGTACAATGTACACTGCTATTGCTATACTGTACAATACAGTGTTAGGCTGTTATATCAAGCATATTTTTATTTCACATTTTTGTTGTTTTTTATTATTAATGTACAGAAAGTACTTCTGTTTCTTTTACTGTCTAACATATAGATTACTTTTGCTAGCCTACACAAAGCATAAGCCTCTGCATATTTGTGCTGTTCCTATTGTTGAGAAATTAAGTTTGAAAATCGTATTAAACTTTTTATATTATAAAAATTATTTGCAGTTCCCAAAAGAAAACAGATGAGAAATGCTGCCTGGTATACCAAGTAGAACAGAAGGTAACCTTGTAATGATTAACTAGTACTTGTAAAATACATTGTCACTGAAAAGTTATAGTTTAAGAGAGCGTTACTGATCTGTCTAGTGATCTCTTAATTCTGGATATCAATGAAATGATAGGAGGAGTAGAACAAAAGGCTTTATTAACGTTTTTGCCAACTAGCCCCTCCTTTTATTAATATTATATACTGGTTAGCATATATAAGTGAGTCTCAAAAGGGAGTACAGGAGCTCTGTAAGAGTTGTGATATGACCTCATTTAGCAAGTTTAATAACAGCATTGCTTTGACAAGTCTTTATGAGTCTGTTATATATACAGTAGGAAGAGAGCAATCACTCACAATAATGTTTGACTAGATGCAGGAAAACACTTTTAATATTGAACAAAGAAAGTAAAGCAAGATATTTATTAAAGTGTCACTAATAGAAAATTGCGTAGGGATGGAGAATTTTTATGGAACCAATGTAATCAACAGAAATATTCACTGGACATTTCTCCACTCTTTTTTTATACTATTATTTATATTAGTTCCTCTATATCTTTACATTTTATACTTACATTAAAGTGAACTTGTCATGACAGATCTAGATTTGCCATTTTCTAATCATGTGACTTGACTCATATTATATATATATATATATTTGCATGTTTCTCCCCTTAATAGTATTAATAGTATTAATAGTAAACATTTTAATGTCTTTTCCTTTAAGCCTGTCTCCTGCTGAGAGGAACAGTTATGTTTTTAGTGGGTGTTACACTTGCTGTAAGACACACCTCTAGTGCATACCCCTGTTTGGGAATCACAATTAAAAATTAAAGGTCCCCGACATGTTTTGTTGGCTTTATGGTATGTAAATAAAACTTATCTGTTCTCTCTCCATTCTCAGATTGCCTCTCTAAACCTTCTGTAATAAATCATTTGGGCTTTTCCCCTCTATTTGCAGTAGCTATTGCTCCTGCCAAATATCAGAGGATAGAATTTCTAACTGCAGTGTAGAACATTGATAAAAAAAATATTCATAGACCATAGAGTGGCTTTACTTAGATAAAGACTCCACCAGCATTGAACTGGCCAACTGAGATATCGGTAAATTTCCCGGTGGACCGCAGCACTTCGGGCCAGGAGGACTGCCTAATTACATTTAAATTATATTTCCCCTGCAACTCATCCAGTCCGAGGTAATTAAGGAGTAAAGAGCTGGGGGCAGGTGCATCTGCATTAAGACTACCAGCGGGGGGCACAGTAGCAAAAGAGCTTTTCTTTGACTCTTATGCTCTGCCCCTGCTCTCAAGCTCCATTCCCAGCAATTGGCTCTGCCCCAGTCTTAAACAACCTTCAGCGGCAGGAAAAGTTCTCACAGCCGCCAGGGCCAAGTAGGCTTCAAATGACAAGCAAATCATGCCTTGTGTGTGTGTGCCTGCTAGTGAATAAGCGTGTGTGCGTGTGTGTGTGACAGTGAGCTTGTCTGTACTGAGCGTGTGTGACAATGAGCTTCTCTGTAGTGAGGATGTGTGTGATCAGTGACCATGTCTGTATTGAGCATGTGTGTGTATCAGTGAGCTTGTTTGTAGTGAGCATGTGTGTATATGTCAGTGAGCTTGTCTGTAATGAGCATGTGTATGTTAGTGATCTTGTCTGTAGTGAGCATGCTTGTCAGTGAGCCTGGCTGTAGTGAACATGTGTGTCAGTGAGCCTGGCTTTAGTGAACATGTGTGTATCTGTGAGCTTGCCTGTAGCTTCTGCCTTTTCACAGTGAGAAGACGCTTGCGTCCATAGGAAAGCATTGATAAATATATAATGATCGGGTGTATTAAGTTGAGCCCCAATGCGTGTTTCGCCAGTAAGTGGCTCTTCAAATGGGAGACAGTGAGCTTATCTGTAGTAAGCATGTGTATGTCAGTGATCTTGTCTGCAATGAGCATGTGTATGTCAGTGATCTTGGATGTAGTGAGCATGTGGGTATCCATGAGCCTGTCTGTCCTGAGCATGTGTGTGTCAGTGAGCTTGTTTCTAGTGAGCAAATGTATCAGTGAGCCTGTCTGTAGTGAGCATGAGTGTTTGTGAGCCAGGCTGTAGAGAGCATGTGTGTTATTGAGCCTGGCTGTAGTGAGCATCTATATGTCAGTGAGCTTGGCTGTGGTGAGAATGTGTGTATCCGTGAGCTTGTCTGTAGTGAGCATGGGTGTATCCATGAGCTTGTCTGTTCTGAACATTTGTGGGACAGTGAGCTTATCTGTAGAAAGCATGTGTGTATCTGTGAGCTTGTTTGTCCTGAACAGTTGTGTGTGTGTGTTTGTGTGTCAGTGAGTTTGTCTGTAGTGAGCATGTGTATGTTAATGATCTTGACTGTAGTAAACATGTGTGTCAGTGAGCCTGGCTGTAATGAGCATGTGTGCCAGAGAGTCTGGCTGTAGTGAGCATCTGTGAATCTATGAGCTGGCTTGTAGTTAGCATGTGTGTGTATGACTGTGTGTTTGCTGTAGTGAGCATGTGTGTGTATTACTGTGAGCTTTTCTGTAGTGAGCATGTGTGTATCTGTGAGCTGGCTTGTAGTGAACATATGTGTGTGTAGGACTGTGAGCTTGTCTGTAGTGAGCATGTGTGTGTAGGACTGTGAGCTTGTCTGTAGTGAGCATGTGTGTGTGTCAGTGAGCCTGGCTGTAGTGAGCATGTGTGTATCCGTAAGATTGTCTGTAGTTTGCATGTGTGTATCCATGATCTTGTCTTTCCGTAGCGTGTGTGTGTGTGACAGTGAGCTTGTCTGTAGTAAGAATGTATGTGTCAATGAGCTTATCTGTAGTGGGCATGTGTATGTGTCAGGATCGGGGCAGGGATCCAACACGCAGAGTACAAACAGTAGAAAGGTACGTATACCGGGCCTTAGAATGGCCGGACTAACGTACAGAGAATAACAGAGAATGGTCAGAGACAAGCCGAGGTCGAGGGAACGAGAAGACAGGTAAGCGAGAGACAAGCCGGGTCAGAGGGATAACAGAGATAAGCAGAATAGTACAACAAGCCGGGTCAGAACCAAAGAGAATACTAGAATACAAGAGCACTGAGTGACTAGACAAGCTAGAACCACGACAGGGCAATGAGCTGACGAGAGAAGCAAGCTTAAATACCCTGAGTACGGAGAGTAGACACGCCTCCGATGGGTGCTGATAGGATAAAGCCAATAGAGTGACAGGTCGCTCGGGATAGCGTGAAGACGTCACGTATCGAGCGTCATGTTAGAAAAGGAAGCGGATCCCTTGCGGCCAGCGTTAGAATGACTGGATGGACCGCGAGGAACGGAGGAAATGGCCTGTCTAGACGGATAAACAACTAAGTCTCTACCCTTCTCAAAGGTAGAGACCTCAGGTACCCTGACAGTACCCCCCCTCTCAGATACGCCCACCGGGCGGAAGGAACCGGGACGAGATGGGAAGCGGGAGTGAAATGCCCTGCGGAGACGGGGAGCATGAACGTCTTCCTGAGGTACCCAACTCCTCTCCTCAGGACCATATCCCTTCCAGTTGACCAGATACTGTAATCTTCCCCGAGAGAATCGGGAATTGACAATGGAGTTGACCTCGTACTCCTCCTGACCGTCCACCTGAACCGAACGAGGTGAGGAAACCGTAGAGGAGAATCTGTTGCAAATCAGTGGTTTCAGCAAAGACACATGAAAGGAGTTGGGAATACGTAAGGCCGATGGCAGAGCCAGGCGATACGCAACCGGGTTGATACGAGACAAAACCCTGTAAGGACCTATGTACCGAGGCGCAAATTTCATAGAGGGAACTTTTAAACGAATGTTCTTAGTACTCAGCCATACTCTATCCCCAGGAACAAAAACTGGAGCCGCCCTTCTGTGTTTATCAGCGTGTTTTTTGAACAACATAGAATTATGCAGGAGAATTTGACGAGTCTGATCCCACAACTTCTTCAGATTGGCGACATGATCATCAACCGACGGTACTCCTTGGGAAGAAGAGACCGAAGGAAAAATGGAAGGATGAAAGCCATAGTTCATGAAGAAGGGGCTAGAACGAGTAGAATCACAAACGAGATTGTTGTGTGCGAACTCTGCCCAAGGAATCAAACCGACCCAATCATCCTGGTGTTCGGAAACAAAGCAGCGCAGATATTGTTCAATCTTTTGATTAGTACGCTCAGCGACTCCGTTAGACTGAGGGTGATATGCAGAGGAAAAGTTCAATTTGATACCTAATTGAGAACAGAAGGATCTCCAGAATCGTGAGACAAATTGAGAGCCTCTATCAGAAACGATTTCAGAAGGTATCCCATGTAGGCGAAAAACTTCTCTCGCAAAAATCTCCGCCAATTCAGGAGACGTGGGGAGTTTAGGTAACGGCACAAAATGAGCCATCTTAGTAAATCTATCCACCACCGTGAGAATAACAGTCTGTCTCTTGGAAGCAGGTAAATCCACAATAAAGTCCATGGCCAAACAGGACCATGGTTTCTCCGGAATGTTCAAGGGGAGCAACAAACCACACGGAGATGCGTGAGGCTGTTTAGTCCTGGTACAAGTCTCACAAGCTCCGATGAACTCCTTAATATCCTTTCGTAAGGAAGGCCACCAGAAATCCTTGGAGATCAGGGAATAAGTCTTGCGAATGCCAGGATGACCAGCCACCTTGCTTTCGTGGAAACACTGTAAGAGTTCCAGTTGGAGTTCAGGAGGAACAAATTTTCTTCCCTCAGGGGTCCGTCCAGGTGCCAGATGTTGTAAGTTCAAGATCTGAGCAAGCAACGGAGAATGGATTTTGAGACTTGTGTTAGCAATAATATTGCATTGGGGTACTATAGAGGACAGAACCGGTTCAGAAGAAGCCAAAGGTTCATATTGACGAGATAGAGCATCGGCTTTGGAATTCTTTGAACCAAGCCTAAAAGTAAGAACGTAATTGAAATGGGTGAGGAATAAGGACCAACGAGCTTGCCTGGAAGACAATCGCTTGGCCTCTCCAATATAGGACAAGTTCTTGTGATCCGTTAAAATAGTAACAGGATGTAATGTCCCTTCCAATAAATGTCTCCATTCTTTCAAAGCTTTGATAACAGCTAGTAGTTCTCTGTCACCAATGTCATATCTGCTCTCCGCACCAGACAATTTTTTAGAAAAAAATCCACATGGATGTAACGGTTTATCCACACCTAGCCTTTGGGGTAGGATGGCACCTATGCCAGTCTCCGAGGCGTCTACCTCAAGTAGGAAAGGGAGAGTGGTATTAGGGTGAACTAAAATTGGGGCGGAAGCAAAAAGCTCCTTGAGAGTTTTGAAAGCAAGGAGAGCTTCCGTAGACCAATTCTTAGTATCAGCCCCCTGTTTGGTCATATTGGTGATGGGCGCAATAATAGAAGAATATCCCTTAATAAAGCGCCTATAATAATTGGAGAACCCAATAAATCTCTGAACGGCCTTAAGACCCTTGGGTAGAGGCCAATCCAGAATGGACTGGAGTTTATCCGGGTCCATCTTAAATCCCTCCCCAGAGATCACATAACCGAGGAAGTTTACTTGGGATTGATCGAAACTACATTTCTCCAATTTGCAGTACAGACCATGTTAAAGAAGTTTGTGCAAAACCCTTCTGACTTGTTCGTGGTGAGTCTCAATCTCTCTAGAATGTATGAGTATATCGTCCAGGTATACAATAACACACTCATGCTGAAATTCCCTAAGAACCTCATTTATCAGATCCTGGAATACAGCCGGTGCATTACATAACCCAAAAGGCATTACAGTATATTCATAGTGACCGTTTCGAGTATTGAACGCCGTCATCCACTCGTGTCCCTGCTGGACTCTCACCAAGTTATATGCCCCTCTGAGATCTAACTTGGTGAAAATGTTAGAACCCTTTAAACGATCAAAGAGTTCGGTAATCAAAGGAATGGGATAAGCATTCCTAATAGTTATCTTGTTCAAACCTCGATAATCAATACAAGGCCTAAGTGTACCATCCTTCTTTTTAACAAAAAAAAAATCCAGCCCCGGCAGGGGAGGAGGATCTCCTAATAAATCCCTTGTCTAAATTCTCGTGAATATACTCCTCTAGAACTGAATTCTCTTTAGTAGATAACGGGTATACATGACCCCTGGGAGGCATGGTACCAGGGAGTAAGTTAATTTTGCAATCAAAGGATCTGTGTGGAGGTAAGGTATCGGCTCTCTTTTTATCAAATACTGCCTTTATATCCAGGTACTGAGGCGGTATTTGTGTCTCTGTAGGTTTAGAGGAGTTAGCCGACGTGTTAGCCAGGCAAAGAGGTGAGACCTTCCGCAAACATTTCTCTTGACAATTCTGACCCCATGAAACTATCTCCCCTAACTCCCAATTAATGATAGGGTTATGTCTCTTTAACCAGGAGTACCCCAGGACTATGGGAATAGAAGGAGAGGAAATGATCAACAGGGGTAGGTCTTCCTCATGCAAGATACCAACAGTTAAATTAACAGGTATGGTCTCACGGAAAATAACAGGCTCAAGTAAAGGTCTACCATCTATGGCCTCAACGGCCAGGGGTGTCTCCCTTAACTGGGATGGGATAGTATGCTTGTTAACAAAGACTTGATCGATAAAGCTCTCAGCTGCTCCAGAATCGATCAAAGCCATGGTTTTTACTACTCCCTTCTCCCAAGTCAAAGAAACGGGTAACAGAAGCCTGTGATCTTTATAATTGTGAACAGAGGACAAAATAGATACACCCAAGGCCTGTCCTCTAGAGAAACTTAGGTGCGAGCGTTTCCCGAACGATTGGGACAATTTAGGCGTAAATGCCCTCTGACTCCACAGTACATACATAAACCCTCCCTTCTCCTGTACTGTCTCTCCTCCTCTGTGAGGTGAGTATTACCTATCTGCATAGGCTCTGGGAAACGTGAGGTTTCGATCTCAGAATTTTGAAATGCAGGAGCTAGTTTAAAGGAGGGTCTACGAGTCCTATCTCGAGTGTTCTGCCTCTCTCTTAAGCGTTCATCAATGCGAGAGATAAAAGAAATTAAATCCTCCAAATTCTCAGGGAGCTCTCTAGTAGCGACCTCGTCAAGGATTACATCTGATAACCCATTTAAAAATACATCTATATAAGCCTGTTCGTTCCACTTAACTTCTGCCGCCAAGGATCTGAACTCTAGTGCATAATCCACAAGTGTTCGATTTTCCTGTCTAAGGCGCAACAGTCATCTAGCTGCATTGACCTTCCTACCAGGGGGGTCAAAAGTTCTTTTAAAAGCAGCTACAAAGGCATTATAGTTATAGACTAGCGGGTTATCATTCTCCCATAAAGGATTAGCCCATCTCAGAGCCTTCTCAATGAGTAACGTAACAATAAATCCAACCTTCGCTCTATCTGTAGGATAAGAGCGGGGTTGTAATTCGAAATGGATGCTGATCTGGTTCAAAAAGCCACAACACTTCTCAGGAGAACCGCCATAACGTACTGGTGGAGTAATACGAGAAGAAGCACCTACAGTGGCTACTTCTAGACCTGAACTTACAGGAGAGATCGAAGGAGTACGTGTCTCCTCTGGTGGGTTACTAGCACGAGACAATAGCGCCTGTAGTGCTAGGGCCATCTGATCCATCCTGTGTTCCATGGCATCAAACCTGGGGTCGGAAGAACCAAGCTGACTGTTTGTACCTGCAGGATCCATTGGCCCTGTCGTAATGTCAGGATCGGGGCAGGGATCCAACACGCAGAGTACAAACAGTAGAAAGGTACGTATACCGGGCCTTAGAATGGCCGGACTAACGTACAGAGAATAACAGAGAATGGTCAGAGACAAGCCGAGGTCGAGGGAACGAGAAGACAGGTAAGCGAGAGACAAGCCGGGTCAGAGGGATAACAGAGATAAGCAGAATAGTACAACAAGCCGGGTCAGAACCAAAGAGAATACTAGAATACAAGAGCACTGAGTGACTAGACAAGCTAGAACCACGACAGGGCAATGAGCTGACGAGAGAAGCAAGCTTAAATACCCTGAGTACGGAGAGTAGACACGCCTCCGATGGGTGCTGATAGGATAAAGCCAATAGAGTGACAGGTCGCTCGGGATAGCGTGAAGACGTCACGTATCGAGCGTCATGTTAGAAAAGGAAGCGGATCCCTTGCGGCCAGCGTTAGAATGACTGGATGGACCGCGAGGAACGGAGGAAATGGCCTGTCTAGACGGATAAACAACTAAGTCTCTACCCTTCTCAAAGGTAGAGACCTCAGGTACCCTGACAGTATGTCAGCGATCTTGTCTGTAGTAAGCATGTATGTCAGTGAGCCTGGCTGTAGTGAGCATGTGTGCCAGTGAGTCTGGCTGCAGTGAGCATATGTGTATCTGTGAGCTGGCCTGTAGTGAACATGTGTGTGTATGACTGTGAGGTTGTCTGTAGTGAGCATGTGTGTGTGTCACCGAGCCTGGCTGTAGTGAGCATGTGTGTATCAGTAAGCTTGTCTGTAGTGTGTATGTGTGTATCCGTGAGCTGGTCTGTCCTTGGCATGTGTGTGTGTGTGTGTGTGTGTGACAGTGAGCTTGTCTGTATTAAGCATGTGTGTCAATGAGCTTATCTATAGTGAGCATGTGTGTGTCAGTGAGTTTGTCTGTAGTGAACATGTGCATGTTAGTGATCTTGTCTGCAGTAAGCAATTGTATATCAGTGATCTTGTTTGTAGTGAGCATGTGTGTCAGTTAGTGATGTCCCGAACTGCTCGCTGGCGAATAGTTCCTGGCGAACATTGCTTGTTCGCCACGGACGGCAAACACATGCGCTGTTCGGTCCACCCCCTATTCATCATCATTGAGTAAACTTTGACCCTGGCCTGTACCTCACAGTCAGCAGAAACATTCCAGCCATTCAGCAGCAGACCCTCCCTCCCAGACCCTCCCACCTCCTGGACAGCATCCATTTTACATTCATTGTGAAGCTGCATTCTTAGTGAGAGTAGGGACAGTGTAGCTGCTGCTGATTTGATAGGGAAATTGATAGCTAGGCTAGTGTATTCAGTGTCCACTACAGTCCTGAAGGACTCATCTGATCTCTGCTGTAAGGACAGCACCCCAAAAAAGCCCTTTTTAGGGCTAGAACATCAGTCTGCTTTTTTTTTTTTTGTGTAATGTAATTGCAGTTGCCTGCCTGCCTGCCAGCCAGCCTGTGTGTCAGGCTCACAGCATATACTGTGCCCACTTGCCCAGTGCCACCACTCACTCACTGGTGTCACAATAGCTTGCATTTAAACAAAAAAACACTTTTTTAATGTAGTATAATAGCAGTCAGTTTCCTTCACTAGTGTGCGTTTCAGGGCCTGCCAGGGCACGGTGTCACACCAGTGCAACTCATATCTGGTGTAACAGTAGTATACATTTAAAAAAAAAAAATAGAATTTTGACTGTAATAGATTGAATAGCAGTTAGTTGTCTGCCAGCGTGTGTGTCAGGCTCACAGCGTATACTGTGCCCACTTGCCCAGTGCCACCACTCACTCACTGGTGTCCCAATAGCTTGCATTTAAAAATAAACTAAACTTTTTTGACTGTAAGATAATAGCAGTCAGTTTCCTTTACTAGTGTGCGTTTCAGGGCCTGCCCAGTGCCACCACTCACTCACTGGTGTCACAATAGCTTGCATTTAAAAAAAACAAAACTTTTTGGACTGTAATATAATAGCAGTCAGTTTCCTTCACGAGTGTGCGTTTCAGGGCCTGCCAGGGCACAGTGTCACGCCAGTGCAACTCATATCTGGTTTAACAGTAGTGTACATTTTTTTTAAAAAAAACATAGAATTTTGACTGTAATAGATGGAATAGCAGTTAGTAGTGATGTCGCGAACACAAAATTTTCGGTTCGCGAACGGTGAACGGGAACTTCCGCAAACATTCGCGAACCGGCAAAACGGGCGAACCGCTATTGACTTCAATGGGCAGGCGAATTTTAAAACCCACAGGGACTCTTTCTGACCACAAAAGTGATGGGAAAAATTGTTTCAAGGGGACTGACACCTGGACTGTGGCATGCCGGAGAAGGATACATGGCAAAACTCCCATGGAAAATTACACAGTTGATGCAGAGTCTGGTTTTAATCCATAAAGGGCATAAATCACCTAACTAGTGATGTACCGAACTGTCCGCCGGCGAACAGTCCCCGGCGAACTTAGCGTGTTCGCGTTCGCCGCGGCGGGCGGACACATGCGCAGTTCGATCCGCCCCCTATTCGTCATCATTGGGCAAACTTTGACCTTGTGCCTCTCGGTCAGCAGACACATTCCAGCCAATCAGCAGCACTCCCTCCCTTCCACACCCTCCAACCTCCCTCCCAGCATCCATTTTCGATTCATTCTGAAGCTGCATGCTTAGTGAGAGGAGGGAAAGTTTAGCTGCTGCTGAATAGATAGGGAAATTGATAGCTAGGCTAGGGTATTCAGTGTCCACTACAATCCTGAAGGACTCATCTGATCTCTGCTGTAAGGACAGCACCCCAAAAAGCCCTTTTTAGGGCTATAACACCAGGCTGCTTTTTTTTTTTTTTTCCTGTGTAATGTAATTGCAGGTGCCTGCCTGCCAGCTTCTGTGTGAGGTTCACATTGGATACTGTGCCTACTTGCCCAGTGCCACCACTCATATCTGTTTTAACAATAGGTTAAGCTTTACATTTAAAATAATTTTTTTTTCACTGTAATAGAAGAGCAGGTGCCTGCCTGCAAGCTTCTGTGTGAGGTTCACATTGGATACTGTGCCTACTTGCCCAGTGCCACCACTCATATCTGTTTTAACAATAGGTTAAGCTTTACATTTAAAATAATTTTTTTTTCACTGTAATAGAAGAGCAGTTGCCTGCCTGCCAGCTTCTGTGTGAGGTTCACATTGGATACTGTGCCCACTTGCCCAGTGCCACCACTCATATCTGTTTTAACAATTGGTTAAGCTTTATATTTAAAATAAATAATTTGTTTTCACTGTAATAGAAGAGCAGTTGCCTGTCTGCCAGCTTCTGTGTGAGGTTCACATTGGATACTGTGCCTACTTGCCCAGTGCCACCACTCATATCTGTTTTAACAATTGGTTAAGCTTTAGATTTAAAATAAATATTTTTTTCACTGTAATAGAAGAGCAGTTGCCTGTCTGCCAGCTTCTGTGTCAGGTTGGATGCCTTGCCCATTTGCACAGTCAGTGCCACCACTCATCTGTTTTAACAATAGCTTAAGCTTTAGATTTTAAAGAAATCATTTTTTTTCACTGTAATAGAAGAGCAGTTGCCTGCCTGCCAGCTTCTGTGTCAGGTTGGATGCCTTGCCCATTTGCACAGTCAGTGGCACCACTCATATCTGTTTTAACAATAGCTTAAGCATTAGATTTTAAAGAAATCATTTTTTTCACTGTAATAGAAGAGCAGTTGCCTGCCTGCCAGCTTCTGTGTCAGGTTGGATGCCTTGCCCATTTGCACAGTCAGTGCCACCACTCATATCTGTTTTAACAATAGCTTAAGCTTTAGATTTTAAAGAAATCATTTTTTTCACTGTAATAGAAGATCAGTTAGTTGTCTGCAAGCGTCTGGGTGTCAGGCCTACTTCAGAGTGTGCTCTGCAGACCTGTGCCAGCGTGCTTTGACAGTTGCCAATCATATCTGGTGTCTCTTTAGCGTGCTTTTACAAAGAAAAAAGGTTTCCAGTGTAAGCTAATAGCAGCCAGTCAGTGTCCTTCAAGCGGCTCTGTCAGGCCTTCCTTCAGCGTGTGCCCTGCACAACCCTGCCAGCGTACTTTGACAGTTGCCACTCATATCTGGTGTCTCTATAGCGTGCTTTTACAACCAAATTTTTGTTTCCACTGTAATAGAAGAGCAGTTGCCTGCCTGCCAGCTTCTGTGTGAGGTTCACATTGGATACTGTGCCTACTTGCCCAGTGCCACCACTCATATCTGTTTTAACAATTGGTTAAGCTTTAGATTTAAAATAAATAATTTGTTTTCACTGTAATAGAAGAGCAGTTGCCTGCCTGCCAGCTTCTGTGTGAGGTTCACATTGGATACTGTGCCTACTTGCCCAGTGCCACCACTCATATCTGTTTTAACAATAGCTTAAGCTTTAGATTTTAAAGAAATCATTTTTTTTTCACTGTAATAGAAGAGCAGTTGCCTGCCTGCCAGCTTCTGTGTCAGGTTGGATGCCTTGCCCATTTGCACAGTCAGTGCCACCACTCATATCTGTTTTAACAATAGCTTAAGCTTTAGATTTTAAAGAAATCATTTTTTTTCACTGTAATAGAAGATCAGTTAGTTGTCTGCAAGCGTCTGGGTGTCAGGCCTACTTCAGCGTGTGCTCTGCAGACCTGTGCCAGCGTGCTTTGACAGTTGCCAATCATATCTGGTGTCTCTGTAGCGTGCTTTTACAAAGAAAAAAGGTTTCCAGTGTAAGCTAATAGCAGCCAGTTAGTGTCCTTCAAGCGGCTCTGTCAGTCCTTCCTTCAGCGTGTGCTCTGCAGAACTGTTCCAGTGCACATTGCCAATCATATCTGGTGTCTCTATAGCGTGCTTTTAAAACCAAAATTTATTTTTCACTGTTATAGATTGAATAGCAGTTACTTGTCTTCAAGCGGGTGTCTCAGGCCTACAGTGTGTGCTCTGCAGAACTGTTCCAGTGCACATTGCCAATCATATCTGGTGTCTCTATAGCGTGCTTTTAAAACCAAAATTTATTTTTCACTGTTATAGATTGAATAGCAGTTACTTGTCTTCAAGCGGGTGTGTCAGTCCTTCCTTCAGCGTGTGCTCTGCAGAACTGTTCCAGTGCACATTGCCAATCATATCTGGTGTCTCTATAGCGTGCTTTTAAAACCAAAATTTATTTTTCACTGTTATAGATTGAATAGCAGTTACTTGTCTTCAAGCGGGTGTGTCAGTCCTTCCTTCAGCGTGTGCTCTGCAGAACTGTTCCAGTGCACATTGCCAATCATATCTGGTGTCTCTATAGCGTGCTTTTAAAACCAAAATGTATTTTTCACTGTTATAGATTGAATAGCAGTTACTTGTCTTCAAGCGGGTGTGTCAGGCCTACAGTGTGTGCTCTGCAGAACTGTTACAGTTCACATTGCCAATCATATCTGGTCTCACAGTAGCTTGCACGCATAGTACCACTAATCCCCCAAAAAATGACAGGCAGAGGCAGGCCACCCCGCAGGGGCCGTCGTGGTCGTGGTGCTGTGATTCCCTTTTGCCCTAGAATAATGCCCAGTTTTCAGAAGCCACGTACCCTGAACTTGAAAAGTTCTGAGGACATAGTTGACTGGCTAACACAGGACACCCAATCTTGTACAGCCTCCGCTCGGAACCTTGATGCACCATCCTCCTCCAGCTTAGCTTCAGGCACCTCTCAAGATACCACTCACCCGCCTGCCGCCACCACCAAAACTAGCACCACAGCCGCTTTACTTGGTATGTCAGAGGAGTTATTCACACACCCGTTTGAAGAAATGAGTGATGCGCAACCATTATTGCTAGAGGATGTAGATAACAGGGATATGTCTCAGGCAGGCAGCATTAAACACATGGAGGTACGGTGTGATGATGATGATGTTGTACCCGCTGCTGCTTCCTTTTCTGAGTTGTCAGATACAAGCGAAGCGGTTGATGATGACGATGCGTCCATGGATGTCACGTGGGTGCCCGCTCGGCAAGAAGAAGAACAGGGCGAAAGTTCAGATGGGGAGACAGAGAGGAGGAGGAGACGAGTTGGAAGCAGGGGGAGGTCATCGCAAGGAGCTAGTGGCACAGTCAGACAGCATGCATCGGCACCCGGGGTCAGCCCGACAGCACGCCAATCAACGCATGCTGTGTCCACCACCAGAATGCCGTCATTGCAGAGCTCAGCAGTGTGGCATTTTTTTTGTGTGTCTGCCTCTGACAACAGCGATGCCATTTGCAACCTGTGCCAAAGGAAACTGAGTCGTGGGAGGTCCAACACCCACCTAGGTACAACTGCTTTGCGTAGGCACATGATCTCACATCACAAACGCCTATGGGATCAACACATGAGTACAAGCAGCACGCCTACTCTAAGCCGCCATCCTGCTCCTGGTCCAGCATCTTCAGCCACGTCAACCACTGCTGTCTTTCTTGCCCCCTCTCAACCATCCGCCACTCCGTCTCCCGCCTTGAGCAGTTCCCGCTCATCTGCCCACAGTCATGTGTCTGTCAAGGACATGTTTGAGCGTAAGAAGCCAATGTCACCAAGTCACCCCCTTGCCCAGCGTCTGACAGCTGGCTTGTCCGAACTATTAGCCCGCCAGCTTTTACCATACAATCTGGTTGAGTCTGTGGCGTTCAAAAAATTTGTAGCTATTGGGACACCGCAGTGGAAGGTACCCGGCCAGAATTTCTTTTCATAAAAGGCAATCCCCAACTTGTACTCGATTGTGCAAAAGGAAGTCATGGCATGTCTGGCACACAGTGTTGGGGCAAGGGTCCATCTGACCACTGATACCTGGTCTGCAAAGCATGGTCAGGGCAGGTATATCACCTACACTTGACGGCTGACAAGCAAGGAATGCGTGGCATTGCAGAGGAGTTGGTGACACCGCCACGAATTGCAGGCAGTCCTGCTGCCACCTCCTCTACTCCTCCTACTCCATCCTCTTCCATAACCTCCTCGGCTGAGTCCTCTTGTGCCGCTGCTTCTTGCTCCACATCAACGGCACCCCCCCCCAGCTCCCCAGGTACTATTCCACATCCCGGATACGGCAGTATCACACCGTCTTGGGTTTGACTTGCTTGAAAGCAGAGAGTCACACCGGCCAAGCACTCCTGTCCGCCCTGAACGCACAGGTGGAAAAGTGGCTGACTCCGCAGCAACTGGATATCGGCAAAAAATTTGATAGCGGCAAAAAATTTGATAGCGGCATTGAAGTTGGGCAAGTTGACACATGTGCCGTGCATGGCACATGTGTGTAATCTGATCGTACAACGCTTTGTGCATAAGTACACAGGCTTACAGGACGTCCTGAAGCAGGCCAGGAAGGTGTGTGGCCATTTCAGGCGTTCCTACACAGCCATGGCTCACTTTGCCGATATCCAGTGGCGAAACAACATGCCAGTGAGGCGCTTGATTTGCGACAGCCCTACACGTTGGAATTCAACACTCCTAATGTTCGACCGCCTGCTCCAACAAGAAAAAGCTGTTAATAAATATTTGTATGACCGGGGTGCTAGGACAGCCTCTGGGGAGCTGGGAATTTTTTTGCCACGTTACTGGACGCTCATGCGCAATGCCTGTAGGCTCATGCGTCCTTTTGAGGAGGTGACAAACCTAGTCAGTCGCAACGAAGGCACCATCAGCGACATCATACCATTTGTTTTCTTCCTGGAGCATGCCCTGCGAAGAGTGCTGGATCAGGCTGTAGATGAGCGTGAAGAGGAAGAGTTGTGGTCACCATCACCACCAGAAACAGCCTTATCAGCATCGCTTGCTGGACCTGCGGCAACGCTGGAAGAGGATTGTGAGGAAGAGGAGTCAGAGGAGGATTGTAGCTTTGAGGAGGAGGAGGAGGAGCAAGACCAAACACAACAGGCATCCCAGGGTGCTCGTTGTCACCTATCTGGTACCCGTGGTGTTGTACGTGGCTGGGGGGAAGAACATACCTTCAATGACATCAGTGAGGAGGAGGAATGGGAAATGAGTAGCTCGGCATCCAACCTTGTGCAAATGGGGTCTTTCATGCTGTCCTGCCTGTTGAGGGACCCTCGTATAAAAAGGCTGAAGGAGAACGACCTGTACTGGGTGTCCACGCTACTAGACCCCCGGTATAAGCAGAAAGTGGCGGAAATGTTACCGAATTACAACAAGTCGGAAAGGATGCAGCATTTGCAAAATAAATTAAAAAGTATGCTTTACACAGCATATAAGGGTGATGTCACAGCACAACGGGAATCTAACAGGGGGAGAGGTGGAAGTCATCCTCCTCCTCCTCCTCCCACGACCACGCCGGCAAGGACAGGACGCTTTAAAGACGTGTTGTTGATGGAGGACATGCGGACCTTTTTAAGTCCTATGCATCGCCACAGCCCTTCGGGATCCACCCTCAGAGAGCGACTCGACCGACAGGTAGCAGACTACCTCGCCTTAACTGCAGATATCGACACTCTGAGGAGCGATGAACCCCTTGACTACTGGGTGTGCAGGCTTGACCTGTGGCCTGAGCTATCCCAATTTGCGATAGAACTTCTGGCCTGCCCCGCTTCAAGTGTCCTGTCAGAAAGGACCTTCAGTGCAGCAGGAGGTATTGTCACTGAGAAGAGAAGTCGCCTAGGTCAAAAAAGTCTAGATTACCTCACCTTTATTAAGATGAATGAGGGATGGATTCCGAAGGGACTGACACTGGGCGATACATTCGCTTAAAAAAGGCCTGATGAGATGAGCTGCCTTGGGCTAAAAATGGTCCACACGCTGCTGTATTTTAGCTCTGAATGACGTTTGACTTGCGTGACTTATCCGCCACCAACATCAATTTGTCTGGCCGCTGCTACAGCAGCGGCTGCAACAATACCAAATTTTTCAGGCATGTGTACATGCCTAATTTTTAAGCCCACTGGTGCAGCACTGTGGCTTCAAAAACCAAACAAAAAAAAATCCTCCAAGATGGCACCAATATACCAGTGGTCTAAGCATCTTCCCACCTTGGCCTAAAAAGGGGAGGTGATTCAACAATTAAAAATCGCCATTTACACGTCCACTGATAGGGGTGGGGGCCGAGGGGGGAGGACAGTAGGTCCCCCCATTGTGATTTATGGCCCCCACCCACCGCGCAGGGGTTGGGGAGGACAGTAGCTCCCCCCAGTGTGTATCATGGGCTTTGAGGACAGGTGTCAATCCATACCTGCCAAGTGACCCTATTTAGGGGTAACAGTCCCTATTCTGCTCTGTGTCAGTGTGTATCAGGGGTTTTGAGGACAGGTGTCAATCCATATCTGCCAAGTGACCCTATGTAGGGGGAACAGTCCCTATTCTGCTCTGTGTCAGTGTGTATCATGGTCTCTGTGGACGGTGAACAGTCTCTATTCTGCTCTGTGTCAGAGTGTATCATGGTCTCTGTGGACAGGGAACAGTCTCTATTCTGCTCTGTGTCAGTGTGTATCAGGGGTTTTGAGGACAGGTGTCAATCCATATCTGCCAAGTGACCCTATGTAGGGGGAACAGTCCCTATTCTGCTCTGTGTCAGTGTGTATCATGGTCTCTGTGGACGGTGAACAGTCTCTATTCTGCTCTGTGTCAGTGTGTATCATGGTCTCTGTGGACAGGGAACAGTCTCTATTCTGCTCTGTGTCAGTGTGTATCAGGGGTTTTGAGGACAAGTGTCAATCCATATCTGCCAAGTGAACCTATGTAGGGGGAACAGTCCCTATTCTGCTCTGTGTCAGTGTGTATCAGGGGTTTTGAGGACAGGTGTCAATCCATATCTGCCAAGTGACCCTATGTAGGGGGAACAGTCCCTATTCTGCTCTGTGTCAGTGTGTATCAGGGGTTTTGAGGACAGGTGTCAATCCATATCTGCCAAGTGACCCTATGTAGGAGGAACAGTCCCTATTCTGCTCTGTGTCAGTGTGTATCAGGGGCTTTGAGGACAGGTGTCAATCCATACCTGCCAAGTGACCCTATGTAGGGGGGACAGTCTCTATTCTGCTCTGTGTCAGTGTGTATCATGATCTCTGTGGACGGGGAACAGTCTCTATTCTGCTCTGTGTCAGTGTGTATCATGGTCTCTGTGGACAGGGAACAGTCTCTATTCTGCTCTGTGTCAGTGTGTATCAGGGGTTTTGAGGACAGGTGTCAATCCATATCTGCCAAGTGACCCTATGTAGGGGGAACAGTCCCTATTCTGCTCTGTGTCAGTGTGTATCATGGTCTCTGTGGACGGTGAACAGTCTCTATTCTGCTCTGTGTCAGTGTGTATCATGGTCTCTGTGGACAGGGAACAGTCTCTATTCTGCTCTGTGTCAGTGTGTATCAGGGGTTTTGAGGACAAGTGTCAATCCATATCTGCCAAGTGAACCTATGTAGGGGGAACAGTCCCTATTCTGCTCTGTGTCAGTGTGTATCAGGGGTTTTGAGGACAGGTGTCAATCCATATCTGCCAAGTGACCCTATGTAGGGGGAACAGTCCCTATTCTGCTCTGTGTCAGTGTGTATCAGGGGTTTTGAGGACAGGTGTCAATCCATATCTGCCAAGTGACCCTATGTAGGAGGAACAGTCCCTATTCTGCTCTGTGTCAGTGTGTATCAGGGGCTTTGAGGACAGGTGTCAATCCATACCTGCCAAGTGACCCTATGTAGGGGGGACAGTCTCTATTCTGCTCTGTGTCAGTGTGTATCATGATCTCTGTGGACGGGGAACAGTCTCTATTCTGCTCTGTGTCAGTGTGTATCATGGTCTCTGTGGACAGTGAACAGTCTCTATTCTGCTCTGTGTCAGTGTGTATCATGGTCTCTGTAGACAGGGAACAGTCTCTATTCTGCTCTGTGTCAGTGTGTATCAGGGGTTTTGAGGACAGGTGTCAATCCATATCTGCCAAGTGACCCTATGTAGGGGGAACAGTCCCTATTCTGCTCTGTGTCAGTGTGTATCAGGGGTTTTGAGGACAGGTGTCAATCCATATCTGCCAAGTGACCCTATGTAGGGGGAACAGTCCCTATTCTGCTCTGTGTCAGTGTGTATCAGGGGTTTTGAGGACAGGTGTCAATCCATATCTGCCAAGTGACCCTATGTAGGAGGAACAGTCCCTATTCTGCTCTGTGTCAGTGTGTATCAGGGGCTTTGAGGACAGGTGTCAATCCATACCTGCCAAGTGACCCTATGTAGGGGGGACAGTCTCTATTCTGCTCTGTGTCAGTGTGTATCATGGTCTCTGTGGACGGGGAACAGTCTCTATTCTGCTCTGTGTCAGTGTGTATCATGGTCTCTGTGGACGGTGAACAGTCTCTATTCTGCTCTGTGTCAGTGTGTATCATGGTCTCTGTGGACAGGGAACAGTCTCTATTCTGCTCTGTGTCAGTGTGTATCAGGGGTTTTGAGGAAAGGTGTCAATCCATATCTGCCAAGTGACCCTATGTAGGGGGAACAGTCCCTATTCTGCTCTGTGTCAGTGTGTATCATGGTCTCTGTGGACAGGGAACAGTCTCTATTCTGCTCTGTGTCAGTGTGTATCAGGGGTTTTGAGGACAAGTGTCAATCCATATCTGCCAAGTGAACCTATGTAGGGGGAACAGTCCCTATTCTGCTCTGTGTCAGTGTGTATCAGGGGTTTTGAGGACAGGTGTCAATCCATATCTGCCAAGTGACCCTATGTAGGGGGAACAGTCCCTATTCTGCTCTGTGTCAGTGTGTATCAGGGGTTTTGAGGACAGGTGTCAATCCATATCTGCCAAGTGACCCTATGTAGGAGGAACAGTCCCTATTCTGCTCTGTGTCAGTGTGTATCAGGGGCTTTGAGGACAGGTGTCAATCCATACCTGCCAAGTGACCCTATGTAGGGGGGACAGTCTCTATTCTGCTCTGTGTCAGTGTGTATCATGGTCTCTGTGGACGGGGAACAGTCTCTATTCTGCTCTGTGTCAGTGTGTATCATGGTCTCTGTGGACAGGGAACAGTCTCTATTCTGCTCTGTGTCAGTGTGTATCAGGGGTTTTGAGGACAGGTGTCAATCCATATCTGCCAAGTGACCCTATGTAGGGGGAACAGTCCCTATTCTGCTCTGTGTCAGTGTGTATCATGGTCTCTGTGGACGGTGAACAGTCTCTATTCTGCTCTGTGTCAGTGTGTATCATGGTCTCTGTGGACAGGGAGCAGTCTCTATTCTGCTCTGTGTCAGTGTGTATCAGGGGTTTTGAGGACAGGTGTCAATCCATATCTGCCAAGTGACCCTATGTAGGGGGAACAGTCCCTATTCTGCTCTGTGTCAGTGTGTATCAGGGGTTTTGAGGACAGGTGTCAATCCATATCTGCCAAGTGACCCTATGTAGGGGGAACAGTCCCTATTCTGCTCTGTGTCAGTGTGTATCATGGTCTCTGTGGACGGTGAACAGTCTCTATTCTGCTCTGTGTCAGTGTGTATCAGGGCAGGGCTTTGAGGACAGGTGTCAATGTTAGGTGATTTCTGCCCTTTATGGATTAAAAGCAGACTCTGCATCAACTGTGCAATTTTCCATGGGAGTTTTGCCATGGATCCCCCTCCGGCATGCCACAGTCCAGGTGTTAGTCCCCTTGAAACAACTTTTCCATCACTTTTGTGGCCAGAAAGAGTCCCTGTTGGTTTTAAATTCGCCTGCCCATTGAAGTCAATGGCGGTTTGCGCGGTTCGCCGGTTCGCGAACATTTGCGGAAGTTCGCGTTCGCCGTTCGCGAGACCCTGATACACACTGACACAGAGCAGAATAGGGACAGTTCCTCCTACATAGGGTCACTTGGCAGATATGGATTGACACCTATTCTAAGGATCCCTGATACAAACTGACACAGAGCAGAATAGAGACTGTTCCCCCTACATAGGGTCACTTGGCAGATATTGATTGACACCTGTCCTCAGAGACCATGATACACACTGACACAGAGCAGAATAGAGACTGTTCCCCATACATAGGGTCAGTTGGCAGCTATGGATTGGCGCCTATCCTAAGGATCCCTGATACACACTGACACAGAGCAGAATAGGGACTGTTCCCCCTACATAGGGTCACTTGGCAGATATGGATTGACACCTATCCTAAGGATCCCTGATACACACTGACACAGAGCAGAATAGGGACTGCCCCCCCTACATAGGGTCACTTGGCAGATATGGATTGAGACCTGTCCTCAGGGAACCTGATACACACTGGGGGGGACCTACTGTCCTTCCCCCGCCCCCACGCCTGCGTGGTGGGTGGGGCCATAAAAATAATGAGGGGGGACCTACTTTCCTCCCCCCGGCCCCCACCCATGCGCGGTGGGTGGGGGCCATAAATCACAATGGGGGAGGTCCTACTGTCCTCCCCCCGCCCCCACCACTGCGCGGTGGGTGGGGGCCATAAAAATAATGAGGGGGGACCTACTGTCCTCCCCCTGGCCCCCACCCCTGCGCGGTGGGTGTGGGCCATAAATCACAATGGGGGATGGACCTACTGTCCTCCCCCCGCCTCACCCTTGCGTGGTGGTTGGGGGCCATAAAAATAATGAGGGGGGGACCTACTGTCCTCCCCCCGCCCCCACCCCTGCGCGGTGGTTGGGGGCCATAAAAATAATGAGAGGGGGGACCTACTGTCCTCCTCCCTGGCCTCCACACCTGCGCGTTGGGTGGGGGCCATAAAAATAATGAGGGGGGACCTACTGTCCTCCCCCTGGCCCCCACCCCTGCGCGGTGGTTGGGGGCCATAAATCACAATGGGGGATGGACCTACTGTCCTCCCCCCGCCCCCACCCCTGCGCGGTGGGTGGGGGCCATAAAAATAATGAGAGGGGGGACCTACTGTCCTCCTCCCTGGCCTCCACACCTGCGCGTTGGGTGGGGGCCATAAAAATAATGAGGGGGGACCTACTGTCCTCCCCCACTGGCCCCCACCCCTGAGCGGTGGGTGGGGGCCCTAAAAAAAACAATACGGGGGGGACCTACTGTCCCCCCCAGCCTCCACCCCTGAGTGGTGGGTGGGGGCCCTAAATAAAAATCCCCCCCCCAATCAAAGGTGACTAGGGGTCCCCAAGCCCCTAGTCACCCATCCCCCTACCCCAACAAAAGTTATCCCCTACCTACCCCCCTCACCCTAAAAAATAGTAAAGGGGGAATAAAATAACTAACCTGTAAAGAAAAATTCAGCTTACCATTTGACGTCTTGTTTTTTCTAAAATCTTCTTTTTTCAGCCCCAAAAAAGGCCAAATTAAAAGCCATAAGAACCAACGCAATTAAAAAAAAAAAAAAAAAAAAAAAAAAAAAGAGCGCAAAATAAATAATCCATCTTCACCCATGGAGGGCTCCGCGCAGACTGAGCTCTGCAGGGCGGGGGAAGGCTTATAAAGCCCTGCCACACCCTGCCATTAGGCTAAGAACACTCTGATTGGCTGGTTTAAGCCAATCAGAGTGCTCTTTGTCATTTTACACAGCGTGGGAAAATTCCAAATAACTATCCCATGCTGTGTAAAATGACACAGAGCACTCTGATTGGTTAGATTCCAAGCCCACCCAATCACAGTGCTCTGTGTCATTTTACACAGCGTGGGAAAGTTCTTTGGAATCTTCCCACGCTGTGTAAAATGACAAAGAGAACTCTGATTGGTGTGCTTGGAATCTAACCAATCAGAGTGTTCTGTGTCATTTTACACAGTGTGGGAAATTTCTTTGGAATTTTCCCACGCTGTGTAAAATGACATATTGTATATGTATATTTTGCTGTTTAATTTATATTGCAAAATCTTTAAAAAAATATATATTTTAAAAGTATGTTTAAATCCTGTGCTGAAAATTATATGATTTGGCAAGGACAAATATAAATAAAGGAGGAAAATGCCTACCAGTTGGCGTCATTTCTGCTAATAGCTCACGAAGAACACTGGACAGGCAGAATTTCATACAGCTTTCATTCACTGTGATGTCATGCAACGGTTATGTTTGAACTTTGTACCCCTATATAAACCTTGAAGATCCATACATCTGTAACACTTTGAGAAAGCCTGTCAATCAGGTGAAACATGTTAGTGTATTACTCTTTTATACTTTTACATTTTATTTTTTTAAACTGTGTTTTTATATACCTAATTTTGGACCTTCCTAATTTTGACCAGAAGATTGTTCCAGCAAATTTGTTGGTGGTGATTTTACCACCAAACCGATTGAGCAAAAGAGTGAGAACCCCTGTACACCTACGTTTGTGGACTACCTCAACACATGCGCATTGATGAGAGCCAATATCGGGCTTAGTAAATTGTGAGTGTTTAGCCAAATAAATACTTTTTTATTCTGGTGTTTGGAACATATTACACTATATCGGTTTGTTTTGCTTTTGTTCTATACCATCCAGAGCTTCTCCATTGGATCAAGACACCAAGTATATCCACAGGCCGGGATTGAACTGCCCAGGCACATACATTTGGAGCTAATTATCAGCTCCATAAAACTGCAAGTGAAGTACTTTTTATTTATTTCTCCTGAACTTCAGCATACTACACTATATTCTGCACTTTATCCTCCCTTCTTTTACATATTCGCCTATCTGAATTACATATTCGCCTATCTGAATTTTTATTGGAGGACACCCTTAAGGCGCTGCTTCCCTTCCCGTTTTATTCTACAAGCTTTTACACAAAGCCTGCCTCTCCTCCATTGTTTCACTTGCAGCATTGCTGTTCTTTATGTTGAAGGCAAATAGGAGAGAAGCCCAGAAGAGGGTTTCCCTGATAACAGACATGTAGAGCACAGCCATCCTATTGATATTCCAATCGGCACAGACTGAATTGACTGACAGGAGGGGGAAAGGTTGTTTTTTGAATTTTGCTAGCACAATGTATAGATAAAATTAGATTCTCTATCATTTAAGATTAAGCTACATTTATCATGATAGGTATCCTTTAAGGATCAGTCTAAGCATCCAAAATGAAGTAATTTTGGTGGATATATTATGTACCTGCTCAAATCATGTCTCGCTGCTCAATTCTCTGCCATTTTGAGAATGAAAATGCTTCATTTCTACAACACTACACATACCATGTATGTTCCTCAACTAGCCTCCCTACATACTTCTAGAAAAAATCTTAACATACTATTTTGTTTAGAAGCTTATTTCCTGCTGCCTTAATTGCTCATTAGTGCAAAGCAACCTTCTGTGTGTATCATTATAAAAAGTTAGATAGAAGGAATCTATCAGAGAAGCACATTTTACAACCTATCACAGCAAAATGTGAGCATTTTATTTATTTATATTATTTGTGAAATATCCAGTATTTAATTAATATTATTATTTTCTTTGTCTAGTATCTCATTTCATGTATGCTTTTATAGCAAACACATGTGCTTACTGTGGTCACAATGCTTCTCTATGAGAAGCATTCAAGTGGACATCGCACAGCACAAAAGCAGACGTTAGTAATGGACAAACAAGGAAAGATTCAGCTTACCTATAAAACTTGCAGACAAGGTAGGCTTGTCACTGCCTTGATCAAGTTCATTCAAAATATGCATTTTGAATGTAAACATTCCCTTTGAAACTATGAAGATTAGTCAGGAACATATGCTATTTCATGTTCTAAATAATATATTTTGAATACCGTAATACTTTAGTAAAGGAGAGAAGCTGAAGTAGACAATAGCCTTAACCCCTTAAGGACCAAACTTCAGGAATAAAAGGGAATCATGACATGTCACACATGTCATGTGTCCTTAAGGGGTTAAATAAATGAAAATTATATTATTTGACTTATGAAATAAAGCGAAAGGGTGTGTATGCTACTTAACAACGAGATTTGTATTTATTCACTAGGCAAAAAAATGCGTTTATTGAAAACAATACAAAAATTATCATGTTCATTGCCATCTTGACCATCTTGAGAATTTGTTCAGTGTCTCCAATAACTCATATAGTCACTAAGATAGATACCTATATTTCTGGTGCTTTGTATCAGTCATATACATAGGTCATGTTTATTTAAATAATACTTATTCCCATTTAAGGAATCCCATGTTAATACTGATGCATATATCTATTTAAAGCGTATATAATTGTTGAATGCAATTAGTTGTGTGTTCAATGCATCACCTTAATTCCTCTAGAGCTTTTACTTTCTTTGCTCTCGTTAGTAAATTGCCTAGGCCTTCCAGAACTACATAACACCTGTCTTCCTTCTAACTGTGTCATTTAATTCTGTACTGATATTCCTGTAGCAATATTTTGGCTTCAAATTTTAAAGGGATACAACTTTAGCTTAATGAAGCAGTTTTAGTGTATAGATCACGTCCCTGCAGTTTCACTGCTAAATTATCTCCCATTTATGAGTTCAATCACATTTGTTTTGGTTTATGCAGTTAAACCACACCTTCCCTGGTGGTGACTCACAAAGCCTCCATGAAAATAGTTTTTGTCAATCAGGTGTGAAAGCACAGTGTGTTTATTTAAAATGTCTTAACACATGCTCTGCATATTGTGCTTTATTACATATAGGGTGCTCAACTGCAGACTCTAGCAGGTTATTAACATAACAGGATGTATGAAATTATGTAAATTATTTAATCTAAATGTAACAGATTGTGTAATAAAGTGAGTTTAAACTATAGATTTCTCTTTACTGTAAATGTTTAGGGAGACTGTATAACTCACTGATTTAACTCCTAAATGGCAGGGAATTGAACAGTTAGACAGAAGGGGCATGATTTATGCACTACAACTACTTCATTAATCTAAAGTTGTTTTAGTGTTTATAGTGTCTCTTTAACTCTACTCGTTCCTTTTCACGATCACCTATTATCAAACCCCAGCTTAGACTCAACGCTTCTAAATGTCTTCTCCTTTCTGATACTTTGCAAATTTGTCTTTTCACAGCTCTACTAACCCCTTCTTGATTTGGTGCTTACCTTTAATTTTGTTAATAAGTCAGACTGGCTAAAAGGATTTTGATTTCCATTGCAATCGTCACCTTCAGCCTGTGGACTTTTATATGAAATCATGCTTGCAAAAAATATAGTCTCTCACTCACACCTCAGAATGTGAATTTGTGTCTTTCTTTGTTGTAGTGTTTGAACTACCCTTTCAACTCCAAGCAGTTATGTAATGTACATTACTTTATTTTTGTTCTTTCTTTCGTTATTATTGCTATTATTTGCAGTTATATAGCACCAACATTTTCTGTAGTGTTTTACAGATATTCAGTGGAGATATTTTACAAAAATAAAAAAATTATATACACATACAGGTATAGTACACAGATATAAAACGCACCTAGAAGTACATTGGTATTATATGTAGGCAACTCTTTCCCGGCTGATAATGAAGAACTTGAAGTGGAAGTGTGAGTAATGCTTTCAAAGTCCTTAGTTGTAGCAATATAAAATGTCATAAATAAAAATAAAAAAAAAAGATGATAGCGTAATATGTTTTTATGAATGAAAAATAATGGGAAAGGAAAGGCACTTACACTTGCTGGAGTTAAAGTGTAGCTCCAACATTTATGCCTAAGAAACTATGCTTTTACCTCCTTGTGGGTTATTCCATGACATGCATGGTTGATTACCCTAGGGCAGCATATTGAGCCACATAGGGCCAGGGGTAAGAAAGGGTCCCACTTGCTGGAACTCTTGCCCTGTATGTGTCTGTCTCAGGTCCCAGCAATTAAGTTGCTTTTCTGCCATTGAGCCACATGCTAGCATTTTGATCGGGGGAAGTGAATAAACTTCACTTCCTCCTGGGTCACTGAGAGCAGCACAGGTGAGAGATACAGAAGGAATGAGGCTCAGCTCTTAACAGAGCATTGGGAAAGAAAAGTGAAAAGGGAAGCTACTAGGCAGCTGCTGGTAAGTGCGCACTTTGTATGGGTCGGTCTGTCTGTGTGTGTGTATGGATGAGTCATACTGTGTGTTTGAGACAGTATGTGTGTGTGTGTGTATGTATGGGTCAGTGTGTGTGTGTGTATGAGTCAGTGTGTTTGTATGTATGGGTCAGTCTTTGGGTGTGTATGGGTTAGTCTGTGTGTGTATGGATCTGTTAGACTGTGTATGTGTGTATGGATTGGTCAGACTGTGTATGTATGCTGGACAGTTTTAATACTGATTGGACCCTAGACAAGCATTTGCCTGGACCCCCTGGACCCTGCCCCCCACTCCCTTGTATGCAATCACGCCCTCCACTCCAACACAGTGGAGGAACTAAAGTAGAAAAGGCCATGCTGCAATAATTTTTGGGGTCCCCCATCGCAAGGATGGCCAAAAAGTAGATAACTATCTGTTATGCAATGAAGACAATGCTTTGACAGCTGGGATGCTACCATTTTCTCATATTGCAGGGTTGTATTTAGCACTGAGCTGTGTTTGTGTGTTTTGAATGTAATCATGTTTTGTGTGGAGTATATTTGTGTCAATGTAGAAGGGTGTTTGTAAGTTTGTACTACATAAAAGCATGCATTTATGTAGTTTTGGCTTTTGAATGTGGTGGTGTGTTTATATATAATGTTGGTGTTTAACACAGAGGTGTGTTTGTATGTAGTGTTGACATTTGAATGCAGGGGTGAATTTTTGTATGTAGTGTTGGCGTTTGAATGTGAGCTGTATGCACATTTACATATACACTGCCACACACACTGTGATACACATACACACAGATACATATATACACACTGAAATGCATGCAGATACACATATATACAGACTGACACACAGACACATATACACACACTGACACACATGATACAGACTCACAGACTGACACAGATAGATACCCTGATACAAATACATCCAAACAGATTCACAACCTGACACATATGCAAATATACAGACACATAGATGCAAACACTGACACAGATGCAGATACTTAGACACACAGGTACACTCAATGACACACATGCAGATACACAGATACACGCAATGACAACATACAAAAACACAGGCACATATACTGACACACACACACATACACTGACAGACGCACACATACACTGACAGACATACTGACACATACACACAGAGACATACTGACACACATAGATACATACACTGACAGACATACTGACACAAATAGACATACACTAGTAGACATACTGAAACACACAGGCATATACACGTCAGTCAGTCTGTGTTTGTATGGGGTCTGTATTTGTGAGGGGGGTCAGTATGTTTGGGTATTGGTCAGTCTATGTGTGTATGGGTTAGTATTGATCAGTCTGTCCGTGGGAGGTCAGTCTGTGTGTGTCAGTCTGTGTTGGGGAGGTCAGTCTGTGATGGGGAGGTCAGTCTGTGTGTGGGGGGTTAGTCTGTGTTCAGTCTGTGTTCAGCCTGTGTGTATGGGTCAGTCTGTGTGTATGGGTCAGTCTGTGTGTGTGATGGGGTCAGTCTGTGTGTGTATGGGGTCAGTATGTGTGGTGGGGGTCAGTCTGTGTGTGTAGGGGTCAGTCTGTGTGTGTGTGTGTTGGTCAGTCTGTGTGGGGGTGCAGTCTGTGTGTTTGGGGTGCAGTCTGTGTATGTGTATGGGTCATTCTGTGTGTTGGGTGGTCAGTCTGTGGGTTTTATTATTGGTCAGTCTGTGTCAATGCCTGAGCCCCAAGAGAGATACCTCTCATCTCGTGACCTCCATGGTACCCAATGGATAGGCAGGCTTCTCAATCACTACAGAGCTCCCTCCCTGCAAGGTAAGATCAGGAAAAGGGAAATATTCTTTTTTTTTTTACTCTATTAAAGAACACAGTACACCCTCACAGACAGTGAAGCCCCCCCCCACATACAGTACACTCACACCAACACCGATTGTACCTTTGCATACACACATAGTGCATCCCTCACACACCTAATCCCACATATAATCTATTCACCCACATACACACTTCATCCCCCACACACATACATACATACACAGTTTACTCCATTACACATTGAGTCATACACACATACACACCCCACACATGCACACTACAGCTCCTTGATAAGCACACAATGCAACCCCAATACAGAGACACTCACACTGCAGTCCCTAGATGCACACGCACACACTTTACAGGCCCTCTCAGCACACACACAATCTCAAAAGCTCCTATACGTGAGCATGTGCTCACACTACAGCCCCTAGGTACACATAGTAAACCTTAATCAGATTCATCTATACACACAATTCACCACAGCCCCTTTTAAACACCATGGAAAATTATATTGCATCTCCTGAAAATGTTTTCCACTTTCTGTGAAAAGGTATCTTGCCTGTAATAAGGAAGGCGCAGCAGTGGATGTAAATGCGCCTGCAGAAAGAGGCCTGAAAATAGACTCCCAGTTCTCCCACAGCCACAGCCTCCAGTGCCAGGTAGGCTTCCAATACTTAGCATGACAGAGTTATCTTGTATGTGTATGTGCCTGCTACTGAGGGAGCTTATGTGTGTCAGTGAACTTGCCTGTAGTGAGCTGTGTGTGTTTCAGTGAACTTGTCTGTAGTGAGCATGTGTGTCAGTGAGCTTGTCTGTAGTGAGCTTGTGTGTGCGTCAGTGAACTTGTATGTAGTAAGCTTGTGTGTGTAAGTGAGCTTGTCGGTAGTAATCGTGTTTGTATCAGTGAGCTTGTTCACTCCCAGTGGTGGCCGCTTTAATGTTTCCTGTGCAGCTTAGCAAAGGGCTGACAAATCCCAGGTGCCAGGGTGAAATTTCTAATCGCCTTGGTGACCTGGCGCCTGTGACTTGTCGAGTCCTGTGTTTGTATGTGTGTGTCTATCTCTATCTCTATATAGTGTTCAAGTAGAGATGGTAGCCATATTAGTCCAATAAAAAAAGCTATTACAAGATATAAATTTGATCTGTTTTATACATACACACACATTTATACATGTTTTATAATTGCCCCCCTACTTTTGTCCCTGGCCCCTCATGTGCCCCCTCTAAATATGAATCCTGGAGATGCCACTAGTGTGTGTGTGTAAGTCTGTTGGTGTTGGTGTGCATGGGTCAGTGTGTGTGTGTGTGTGTGTGTGCATCGGGTAGTGTGTGTGTGTATGGGTCAGTCTATGTGGGTCAGTGCGTGTGTGTGGGTCAGTGTGTGTGTGTGCATAAGTCAGTCTGTGTGTGTTTGTATGGGTCAGAATTTATTCAGGATAAATGTATCCACACACAACATTTAGCCACTACATACATACAACACTCAGCCACCTTCACCTACATTCAACACTTAGCCACTTTACACAAAACTAATAGAAAAGTGTCTCGGGTTCTAGGAGGGGGCTCAATCTGACATCCTGTGACATAGTGCCACATACAACAACTTTGATTCACTGATTTAGAGTTTAACAATATTTTTTTTTGTTAACTGCTTGTAGATTGAAAATACTTGTTAATTTTTTTTTGAGTGTTTTACATTGACATCTGAGTGTTTTAGGTCCAGTGTCCCATGTGTGCTGTGCAAGTGTGCAAGCAATGTGCAGTATGCAGTGTAGTGTTTCTTAAAGTCAACCACAATAACATTTTATTATAGTTAAAGCACCAACTAATTTTTCAAAACTAACCTATTTCAGCTTAAAGGGACACTATAGTGCCAAGAAAACAGAGTTTTCCTGGCACTATATGACACAGTGCCCCCCTCCCTCACACCCCCATTCCATGGCACAGAAGGGGTTTAAACCCCTTCTGTCACTTACCTGAATCCAGCGCCGATGTCCCGTGGTGCTGGGTCAGGAACCGCCCACGCTTCCTTTGGGGTTTTAATTGATGCTGGATATCCTCATGCACAGTGTGAGGACGTCCTGTGTCAGTTAGGTGACTTTTGGTCGCCTAACCACCCAGAAGTTCCTCTGGTGGCTGTCTGTTAGACAGCCACTAGATTTAGAGTTAATCCTGAGAGGTAATTATTGCAGTTTCTCAGAAATGGCAACATTTACCATTGCAGAGCTAAGGGGACTGGGACATTGCACCCAGAACACTTCAATGAGCTGAAGTGGTCTAAGTGTCTATAGTGTCCCTTTAATCAAGATGTGTTACTTTACACACATTCATATCCCAGTTTGTTGTAATGCTAATAATAATAATAACATTTAAAAAAAAAAAAAACCTCACCACTATCAATGTTATGTCGTAATCTTAGAATAAATTGATGGTTGGGGTTGTGTTCCCCAATCCACCATAAGCCGTTGTGCTGCTTTTCAATCGCCTCATGCAGTGGAGACATAAGCGGCGCATGCTATCAATTCTAAAAGTAGTTTACCCACAGTTATTGTTTCCATTGTAATAATACAGTTCTGCTGTTCTCGTATTTCTTACCAGTTGTGCTAATTAAATATGCCAAATCCATTTAGCTAACAAGCAACTGCATTTCATGAAGATTGACATATCATGTATGCTATGCAGACTTAAAATATGTGTGTTAAATCTCTTCTTGTCCGGACTAAATGTTAACTAGCCTATGGCTAGAGGCAAGTGGAAAGTTTGAGTCATGATTAAAATATGTGTTCTGGCCTTGTTCTGGACAGTTTTAGCTAATGTCTGGCCAGCTGTAGCTAATGCGGTGATGTTTCATATATAGGACCATCCTTTCTACAGACAATTAAAATTAATGAGGTAAATATATATTATTGTAATTTTGCATAAAAGGCTTCGTTCACTGCTCAAAGCTAAATATTCCATACTTGTTTCTGGTTTTGCTTTAGATTAATCATATTGCAGTATTAATAAACAGATCAGATCATAAAAGGTTAACCTTTACTTGCAATAATTGGTCTGGCTTCATGTTATTCTCCTTCTGGAAAAATCCTGTCACGATTGGATTCACACCACAGAGTTAAAGTGTGAATGCAAGGGTGTGTTTGTGTGTACTGCTGGCATTAGAGTGCAAGAATGTGATTGCAGGGGTAGGTTCTTGTGTTACAAAGAGACAAAAGTGGAAACCACCCAGAATACGTATAATGAATAAAATACAAAGGGACAACCTGATAAGGATCCAATTCCCTAGAATGGGATCTGAGTGAAAATGAGAAACACTTTCATAGCGTAAAAAAGTAAATATAAATGGTGTTTAAAGTGAGATTAGAAATGCACTCACAAACAAACGATTATTCAGGCCTTTCACCCTCTCAGGGGTAATAAGATGAGCACAGAGGTCCTCCAGCACGATATATGTGGATATAAAAATGCAATAATAGTGAAGAATGTTTAGAAATATATAAATTCACATTTATTCATTGCACTTACAAATTTTCAGCATAAAAAAGGCATCTCTCCATAAACATATGGAACTCCTGGTGATGGTAATCGAGTGTCCACAGTCCAGAGTCAGGAAGAGGATACAGCATACAAATAAAATAGAATAAAAACAATAGTACATAAGTAAATGAGAAGTGTAGTGATGTCCAACGCGTTTCGTCCTATTAGATGACGGACTTCTTCAGGGATAGAGGTAGATCCACTTCTGAGGGTTTTTGTACCCTTCAACATCATTATCTTCATCCGGTACAGCTGTTTTCGAGCATGCGATTCACTGTGGAACGCAGAAATCCGGCGCGAATACAGGAGATTTCTCTAACAGTTCTGGGTAGTAGTGCGCATGCGCGTAATGTCCGCGCATGCGTCTATTGAAAAGACCACTGCCTGTGAGGGACAAAAAACATAGAAAGGCGAAAAACGCCTGAGAAACAAACCGAACCCCTATAATTACAGATTCTAATGAAGTAAAGGAGTTTACCGAAATTATTACATCATACAAATTAATTATACATATTTAATATGTCTCTCCTAACAAAGTATATGTACACATATGTACATATAGGCACAGAATAAAATGTATAATATAGATAGTACATATAAATGCAAGCAGCCATATGTAAATATAAATTAATATAGATTGGTACATGAAAAATGGATTTAAATCCAATTGATATAAATTTTCTGGGGGGGACATATAACCCCATAATGAATTAATTAGTATACACCATACTAGATGTGATTGTTATTATAGAAATATTATGTGAAAAAATAAAAAGTTAAGCTCAATTAAAGGGCCATGTATACCCATCATATATTGTTGATATACAAGGAAAAGGTATAGATTAAATTGATTGAAGCTTGAATTGATCCAAGAGCTTCTTAATACGTGGATTAAAGAATGTAGTGTTATTATATTCCTGGTGGGAAATAAATATACTTAAAGAATATAGAAGTATATTCTATATATTTGCATATAGGCTGATATATATATATAGACGTATCAACAATGAAATTAGAGAAAATTGATGACATCTGGTTATAGATATTTAGAGAACACAGAGAACACTTAAGAAAATGATTAGATGAGACCCTGTAAATCTATTTCTTGGTTGAGTCCCATATTCAAGGTTTTTAAATTAAAAATCCACCAAGCTTCCTTCCTGATTAGTTCCTGTAATTTATCTCCCCCTCTCCATCCTGATTGAACCGAGTCTATTCCATAGACTTGCAGAGTATTCCAAGAGAATAAGGGGCAGGAATTGCAGTGTCTTGGCACACTGTGGTCAGTTTTATTTTTGCGAATGTTGTTATAGTGTTCCAATATTCTGATGTGTAACTTTCTGGAAGTACGTCCGACATATTGAGCACCACAACTGCATTGCAGTAAATAGATTACAAAAATAGAGGAACAATGAATATAGTTTTTTATTTTGTATGTTTTTTTAGTGTATGTGCCAGTGAAATCTTGAATTTTTCTTTTGAGGTGTGTACAGGTGGAACAGTGGCCACAGCTGTAAAACCCTTGTACTTGGGTCTTAAAGAAAGGATTACAGGGAGGAATGATGGGTAATAGGCTGGGTGCCAATTTATTCTTTAGATTGCTAGATTTTTTATAGATTACTGTGGGTAAGTTTGGTAAAATGTCTTTTAGGATCTCATCTCTCTTTAAGATGTACCAATGCTTCTTAAGGATTTTTTCTACCTGTCTAGCTTGAGAATTGTATTGTGTGATGAACGCAAATTCGAATTTGCTTATAGTGTCATTTTTGTTACTTTTACTTTTTCTTATATCTGTACTGTCACTTGTCTCCTTATTTCTGTTTTTCCATTTGAACCTATTTTTTATTTTTTGCTCAGCTGTTAGTAGTTCCAGACCCTCTTCATTTTTGTTAGTCAATAGTATTGATCTGTCAGAATTTAATACTTCGGATTTAGAAATTTCCATTTTTTTGTAGAACAAAACAAACTAAAAACCAAGACGTATTTTAAGCCCACAGACTGCAATACAGCTATCGAGTACTCCAGTACTCATTATCCTCCCTGGCTCTCAAACATTCCTAAGAGCCAATTTACCCGGCTCAGGAGGAATTGTACAGACAACCATATGTTCTTAGAACAGTCTAAGATTGTACAACAACGATATACTGATAAAGGATACAATGTGAAAAAAATGGAGATTTCTAAATCCGAAGTATTAAATTCTGACAGATCAATACTATTGACTAACAAAAATGAAGAGGGTCTGGAACTACTAACAGCTGAGCAAAAAATAAAAAATAGGTTCAAATGGAAAAACAGAAATAAGGAGACAAGTGACAGTACAGATATAAGAAAAAGTAAAAGTAACAAAAATGACACTATAAGCAAATTCGAATTTGCGTTCATCACACAATACAATTCTCAAGCTAGACAGGTAGAAAAAATCCTTAAGAAGCATTGGTACATCTTAAAGAGAGATGAGATCCTAAAAGACATTTTACCAAACTTACCCACAGTAATCTATAAAAAATCTAGCAATCTAAAGAATAAATTGGCACCCAGCCTATTACCCATCATTCCTCCCTGTAATCCTTTCTTTAAGACCCAAGTACAAGGGTTTTACAGCTGTGGCCACTGTTCCACCTGTACACACCTCAAAAGAAAAATTCAAGATTTCACTGGCACATACACTAAAAAAACATACAAAATAAAAAACTATATTCATTGTTCCTCTATTTTTGTAATCTATTTACTGCAATGCAGTTGTGGTGCTCAATATGTCGGACGTACTTCCAGAAAGTTACACATCAGAATATTGGAACACTATAACAACATTCGCAAAAATAAAACTGACCACAGTGTGCCAAGACACTGCAATTCCTGCCCCTTATTCTCTTGGAATACTCTGCAAGTCTATGGAATAGACTCGGTTCAATCAGGATGGAGAGGGGGAGATAAATTACAGGAACTAATCAGGAAGGAAGCTTGGTGGATTTTTAATTTAAAAACCTTGAATATGGGACTCAACCAAGAAATAGATTTACAGGGTCTCATCTAATCATTTTCTTAAGTGTTCTCTGTGTTCTCTAAATATCTATAACCAGATGTCATCAATTTTCTCTAATTTCATTGTTGATACGTCTATATATATATATCAGCCTATATGCAAATATATAGAATATACTTCTATATTCTTTAAGTATATTTATTTCCCACCAGGAATATAATAACACTACATTCTTTAATCCACGTATTAAGAAGCTCTTGGATCAATTCAAGCTTCAATCAATTTAATCTATACCTTTTCCTTGTATATCAACAATATATGATGGGTATACATGGCCCTTTAATTGAGCTTAACTTTTTATTTTTTCACATAATATTTCTATAATAACAATCACATCTAGTATGGTGTATACTAATTAATTCATTATGGGGTTATATGTCCCCCCCAGAAAATTTATATCAATTGGATTTAAATCCATTTTTCATGTACCAATCTATATTAATTTATATTTACATATGGCTGCTTGCATTTATATGTACTATCTATATTATACATTTTATTCTGTGCCTATATGTACATATGTGTACATATACTTTGTTAGGAGAGACATATTAAATATGTATAATTAATTTGTATGATGTAATAATTTCGGTAAACTCCTTTACTTCATTAGAATCTGTAATTATAGGGGTTCGGTTTGTTTCTCAGGCGTTTTTCGCCTTTCTATGTTTTTTGTCCCTCACAGGCAGTGGTCTTTTCAATAGACGCATGCGCGGACATTACGCGCATGCGCACTACTACCCAGAACTGTTAGAGAAATCTCCTGTATTCGCGCCGGATTTCTGCGTTCCACAGTGAATCGCATGCTCGAAAACAGCTGTACCGGATGAAGATAATGATGTTGAAGGGTACAAAAACCCTCAGAAGTGGATCTACCTCTATCCCTGAAGAAGTCCGTCATCTAATAGGACGAAACGCGTTGGACATCACTACACTTCTCATTTACTTATGTACTATTGTTTTTATTCTATTTTATTTGTATGCTGTATCCTCTTCCTGACTCTGGACTGTGGACACTCGATTACCATCACCAGGAGTTCCATATGTTTATGGAGAGATGCCTTTTTTATGCTGAAAATTTGTAAGTGCAATGAATAAATGTGAATTTATATATTTCTAAACATTCTTCACTATTATTGCATTTTTATATCCACATATATCGTGCTGGAGGACCTCTGTGCTCATCTTATTACCCCTGAGAGGGTGAAAGGCCTGAATAATCGTTTGTTTGTGAGTGCATTTCTAATCTCACTTTAAACACCATTTATATTTACTTTTTTACGCTATGAAAGTGTTTCTCATTTTCACTCAGATCCCATTCTAGGGAATTGGATCCTTATCAGGTTGTCCCTTTGTATTTTATTCATTATACGTATTCTGGGTGGTTTCCACTTTTGTCTCTTTGTAACATATTTCCACAGGTGGTTGTGAAGTTCACCTGGAACTACCTTAGTATACGTGTTTTCTCTTAGTGTATATACTTTATTTTTTGTTTCATTATTTGATCACTTCACTATTGTATATCACTATTGTTATGGCCGCACAAAATGTTTATGATGAGATGAGACATGATAGAAAATTAAGGATTGATACCTTATTCAGAGGGGAGAACAAATCTATAGACAGTTCCCTAAATCACAAATTTATACAATTGGAACGTCTATTAGAGAAAGAAACTCGCAAATGGTGGGAAATCACATCTTTAGAACAATATTTAGCCTACGATATCATCCCACGGGGCCTAAGAATACTTAAAATGCCTGCTTTTGGCCTAGAGGATGAATTACTAATGCAGGACTGGCACAGTGCCAATGATGAATGCTCAAAAAAATACATGACGGGTCTAATTAATTATCAAAAAAGATCTCTGAAAGCACTAGAGGAGGAAATCAATAAAATAGAAAACGAACTCTCTGTGCATGGAGAAATAAAAGCAGTAGAAAACAACTATGCAATTTTAAAAGAGAAAATTAAAGCCGTTGACGATAAAATCTCAAATACTAAATCCACCAAGTTTAGGAGGGATCAGGATGATTACCAAAAAGGCAATCAAAGAAACTGGCCTAGGCAAAAACCTGAACACGGGCAATCTAGATACCCGTACAAAAATCAATTTAACTCTAGATCCCAAGAGCCCCATCAAAAAAGACCAGACATAAGACGTTTTTCCAACTCTAATTCTAACTCATTCTCCAAACCTCTATTCAGAAAAAATTCACAAGGCAATGTCAATCCCACACAGTATAAAAAATACCCCACACGAACAACAGGTAACCATTCTCCCAATCATTCTAGATATTCTAAAAACAATCAGGAAGTTTTTTTAGGCAAGGAGCCAAACCAAAAACCATATACAAACCATTTTTCCATACACACTCAAAACAGATTTCAACATCTAAAATCTCCTACAAAGAAAAGACCACACTTGGAGGTGGAGGAGGAGGACCCCCCACTCCACCTCTCATACAGACAGAATTAGACCAGTTTGCAGGCATTTTTAATCTCTCTGACATACCCCTTTCACCACAAGAAATGTCATTATTAAAGAAAGGCTTGAATTTTGCCCCGTCTTCCAACTGTAATCCCTTTAACTTGTATTTAGATAACCAAAAATTTCTAAGAAAATTAACATTAAAAAGATTCTTCAGAAGTAAAGAAATGAATTTGACAAATTCAGAACCTGGTCTAAGTAATACTCCTTTAGACCCAAATATAGAGAACAAGGCACTAGATATAGAATCTAAAATTTTCCATACCTCTTTGAAACCCAAATCCAATTTTTTCCCATGGGCAGCCAAGGGAAAATTCTTGGAGGTATTTAATGACCTGGTACAGGAAGATTTAAACAAAATGGTTGACAAAAAATTTAAACCTAATCTTACCAAAAAAGAAAAACTAGCTCTTACTACACTTACAGAAAATCACAATTTGGTTATAAAAGAAGCTGACAAGGGAGGGGGGATTGTTATTATGAATAAAACTTATTATTTACAGGAAGCCTATAATATTTTGCATGACGTCACCACATACCAAATTTTGGATAAAAATCCTTCTTCTGAATTTTTGGCGGAACTACACACACTACTGTCCACTGGTCTAAACAACAATATCATAAACCAGGAGGAGTTTAAATACATTTTTAACCCAAATTGCAAAGTGGCAGTTTTTTATTTTTTGCCAAAAATTCACAAGAACATTCAAAAACCACCAGGACGTCCCATCATCAGTGGAATCAATTCCCTGTCATGCAAATTATCAGAATATGTGGATTTATTTTTACAGCCGTATGTTCCATTACATCATACTTTCATTAAAGACACCAGACATATTTTGCAAGATTTACAATCCATAGAGTGGAAATCTTCGTATATTCTAGCAACAGCAGATATAACAGCCCTTTATTCTAACATACCCCATACGAAAGGTATTGCTTGTATCCAAGATACCCTTAGATCACCACAAGTTTTAGAGGATGCCCAGATTGAGTTTCTGGTGAGTTGCATCCAATTTGTACTCGCCAAAAACTTCTTCTGGTTCAATGGCCAGTTTTTTCTCCAGCGGTGCGGCGTCGCCATGGGAACCAAATTCGCCCCCAGTTTTGCCAACTTGTATGTGTCCCATTGGGAGCGGCGGCACATTGAGTTGGCGGAGCAAGGTGGGGGTGGTTTGGTCCTGTGGCGGCGCTTCATTGATGATGTCTTAATCATCTGGGATGGTTCTATAGAAGACCTTGATTTATTTTTGGGTCAAGTCAATGAGAATGATTATAATTTAAAATTTACTTCCACATCTAGTGATTCCACTATTAATTTCTTGGATCTAACTATATATGTAGAACAAAACAAACTAAAAACCAAGACGTATTTTAAGCCCACAGACTGCAATACAGCTATCGAGTACTCCAGTACTCATTATCCTCCCTGGCTCTCAAACATTCCTAAGAGCCAATTTACCCGGCTCAGGAGGAATTGTACAGACAACCATATGTTCTTAGAACAGTCTAAGATTGTACAACAACGATATACTGATAAAGGATACAATGTGAAAAAAATGGAGATTTCTAAATCCGAAGTATTAAATTCTGACAGATCAATACTATTGACTAACAAAAATGAAGAGGGTCTGGAACTACTAACAGCTGAGCAAAAAATAAAAAATAGGTTCAAATGGAAAAACAGAAATAAGGAGACAAGTGACAGTACAGATATAAGAAAAAGTAAAAGTAACAAAAATGACACTATAAGCAAATTCGAATTTGCGTTCATCACACAATACAATTCTCAAGCTAGACAGGTAGAAAAAATCCTTAAGAAGCATTGGTACATCTTAAAGAGAGATGAGATCCTAAAAGACATTTTACCAAACTTACCCACAGTAATCTATAAAAAATCTAGCAATCTAAAGAATAAATTGGCACCCAGCCTATTACCCATCATTCCTCCCTGTAATCCTTTCTTTAAGACCCAAGTACAAGGGTTTTACAGCTGTGGCCACTGTTCCACCTGTACACACCTCAAAAGAAAAATTCAAGATTTCACTGGCACATACACTAAAAAAACATACAAAATAAAAAACTATATTCATTGTTCCTCTATTTTTGTAATCTATTTACTGCAATGCAGTTGTGGTGCTCAATATGTCGGACGTACTTCCAGAAAGTTACACATCAGAATATTGGAACACTATAACAACATTCGCAAAAATAAAACTGACCACAGTGTGCCAAGACACTGCAATTCCTGCCCCTTATTCTCTTGGAATACTCTGCAAGTCTATGGAATAGACTCGGTTCAATCAGGATGGAGAGGGGGAGATAAATTACAGGAACTAATCAGGAAGGAAGCTTGGTGGATTTTTAATTTAAAAACCTTGAATATGGGACTCAACCAAGAAATAGATTTACAGGGTCTCATCTAATCATTTTCTTAAGTGTTCTCTGTGTTCTCTAAATATCTATAACCAGATGTCATCAATTTTCTCTAATTTCATTGTTGATACGTCTATATATATATATCAGCCTATATGCAAATATATAGAATATACTTCTATATTCTTTAAGTATATTTATTTCCCACCAGGAATATAATAACACTACATTCTTTAATCCACGTATTAAGAAGCTCTTGGATCAATTCAAGCTTCAATCAATTTAATCTATACCTTTTCCTTGTATATCAACAATATATGATGGGTATACATGGCCCTTTAATTGAGCTTAACTTTTTATTTTTTCACATAATATTTCTATAATAACAATCACATCTAGTATGGTGTATACTAATTAATTCATTATGGGGTTATATGTCCCCCCCAGAAAATTTATATCAATTGGATTTAAATCCATTTTTCATGTACCAATCTATATTAATTTATATTTACATATGGCTGCTTGCATTTATATGTACTATCTATATTATACATTTTATTCTGTGCCTATATGTACATATGTGTACATATACTTTGTTAGGAGAGACATATTAAATATGTATAATTAATTTGTATGATGTAATAATTTCGGTAAACTCCTTTACTTCATTAGAATCTGTAATTATAGGGGTTCGGTTTGTTTCTCAGGCGTTTTTCGCCTTTCTATGTTTTTTGTCCCTCACAGGCAGTGGTCTTTTCAATAGACGCATGCGCGGACATTACGCGCATGCGCACTACTACCCAGAACTGTTAGAGAAATCTCCTGTATTCGCGCCGGATTTCTGCGTTCCACAGTGAATCGCATGCTCGAAAACAGCTGTACCGGATGAAGATAATGATGTTGAAGGGTACAAAAACCCTCAGAAGTGGATCTACCTCTATCCCTGAAGAAGTCCGTCATCTAATAGGACGAAACGCGTTGGACATCACTACACTTCTCATTTACTTATGTACTATTGTTTTTATTCTATTTTATTTGTATGCTGTATCCTCTTCCTGACTCTGGACTGTGGACACTCGATTACCATCACCAGGAGTTCCATATGTTTATGGAGAGATGCCTTTTTTATGCTGAAAATTTGTAAGTGCAATGAATAAATGTGAATTTATATATTTCTAAACATTCTTCACTATTATTGCATTTTTATATCCACATATATCGTGCTGGAGGACCTCTGTGCTCATCTTATTACCCCTGAGAGGGTGAAAGGCCTGAATAATCGTTTGTTTGTGAGTGCATTTCTAATCTCACTTTAAACACCATTTATATTTACTTTTTTACGCTATGAAAGTGTTTCTCATTTTCACTCAGATCCCATTCTAGGGAATTGGATCCTTATCAGGTTGTCCCTTTGTATTTTATTCATTATACGTATTCTGGGTGGTTTCCACTTTTGTCTCTTTGTAACATATTTCCACAGGTGGTTGTGAAGTTCACCTGGAACTACCTTAGTATACGTGTTTTCTCTTAGTGTATATACTTTATTTTTTGTTTCATTGTAGGTTCTTGTGTGTTTGAATGGAGACATGGTTTTAAGTGGTTACTATAGTAACTACAGTGCGTGTTGTTATTGCTATCTATGGAGAGCAGAAGTACTGCCTGTGGGAGGTCTGTTTTGATGTCCAATGTCTGTCAGTTCTTTGGCATAGAGTCTATTCTGAAGTATTAACTAATATGATTTTTTTTTTCTTTCATTTTATAAATTTGCTATTAAATCAGATAGCACAATGTATAGATAAAATCGTTTACACTTTCAAACAAGCATACATTATACGTACTGTGACAGGCATTTTTTAAAATGTATGCACACTTATAGTAATATGCATGTCTATATGCTTAATAGTCTCAGGAAATCATATATAAAAAGTAAAACTAGTTAGCTTGATCTATATCTTAAATTATTTATTTAAGGAATGTAAGCAGTCCTGGACACCCACTGGGATACTCACACCCATTGAAACATAGACAGACACACATATACCAGGTCCCCGCAGTTAATATTAAGTATCCTCCACCCTTTGACCATGCTGGAATCACCAAATGACCAAATGAATTCGGTCTCTGAGCCATTAACCCCTTAAGGACCAAACTTCTGGAATAATAAGGGATCATGACATGTCACACATGTCATGTGTCCTTAAGGGGTTAAATCATTCTGTCATTGGCAGTTTTGTATTTTTGTTTCTTAATAAACAATGGAAAATCTGAATGTTCAGTCATTTTTTAATTCTTAAGAATATGAAAGCACATGTCTAATATTTAATAAATATACACTATATAAACATAGATCTTATACTGCTCCTCCCTCAAAATCGGTTACTTCTTTTCACAAATGGCACAAAATTAAATGTATCAGTGTACTGCAAACTATTATATACATAATATTTATATTTTGCAGTACATTGATTGGCAAATTTTAACACCATTTTGATTCGTCCAAATAATTGTAATCGATAAGATGTCATGTACAAAATTCATCCAAATGGATAAGCCAGATGGACGAATCCTAAATCGACCCCGAACCAAATCATTTTTTTTGGATGAACCAAGTTTTTTCACCTTGCATAACTATAGAATACATTACATTTTCTTCTGTGATGTCTGTTTATTTAAGTTCAATTTAGGTATTCTCGAACAAGAAGGTTTTAGCGAATTTTATAGCATGACAGGAGGCTTCATATTTGCTTAGTCTCTCTTTACTAGAACTCCACAGCAGCACATTAACATAGATATTTTACTGTATTTATATGTTTATTACTGTATTGATTTATTTGTTTAGAGGGTATTTTTGCATCTACCTACTTGATTTATTTAGCTATACTGTATTTTCTACACCTACCTGCTTAGTGCTGTAGGGATTTATTTATTTAGCTATACTGTATTTTCTGCATCTACCTTGTTAGTGCTCTAGTGATTGATTAATTTAGCTTTACTGTATTTTCTTCACCTACCTGCTTAGTGCTGTAGTGATTGCTTGATTGATTGATTGATTTAGTCTGTTTTTCTGCATCTACCTTCTTATGGCTGCAGGGATTTATTTGTTTAGAATGTGTTTACCTTCCTACTGCCATTATGATTTATTTAGATTGTATTTTTCTGTCCCTACTTTTTTGCTGTAGGGATGTATTTTTTCCTATGACTTTTCTGCATTTTCCTGTTTTGGGCCCCCCCTGTCTGGGGATCGTTTTTTTCTTGGGTTTTGGCGGGGGGGTAATTTTTTCCCTCCCTCCCTCTACCTTTTCCGGGTGGCTTTGCCCCCTTCACTTTTCGTCTGTTTTGCGGCCACCGGAAAGCGGTCTTCCGACTGCTTTCCGTTGCCGACCGCCGGGACCCCGGAGTAAGACTCAGGCGGTCCCACGTGTTGGATCCCGCCCGCCGGCTCCATCCGCCGAGCGAGATCCTCTGCTTCCACCCCACACCCGACCCATGCTTCTACTCGCGGTATAACTGCTCCCACAGCATGGGGGGGGGGTACCTTCCCATGCAGTGCGGCGGCCCCGAGCATCCAGACTTACCGCATTAGTACCGTCGATGGCAGGCACATGTGCTGTAGCTTTGACTGGGACTCAGCTATGACTTGGGCGCATTGCACCCTCAGGCTGTCCTGGCTTTGTTCCTCATGTGGCTGGCAGGTTTGGCTACTGGAGACTATAGTGGATGATATAGTTCACAGGCATGCTATATAGAGCTGTGCACAACCCCTCAAGGGTTACAGGCACAACTGGCAGTGTTACCACTTATACTCATCCCCCTCCTTTTTTGTTTGTTCAGATGATTGCTTGCAGCGCTTTTTTTTTTTTCATATTGACCGATGGAGCACCTCTTGTGCGGTAACTCAGTTGGTGAGTTCCCTGACTACAGGTGTACTCAATATGCAAGTCTATTTACGGATTGTCAGGCACTATTTAACTGAAGTGCGTTATCTACAGTTGCACAGTAGAAGGCTATGTACAGTTACACAGAAGAATTCTATGTACAGTTACATAGAAGAATGTTATGTACAGTTACATAGAAGAAGGCTATGTACAGTTACACAGTAATATACTATGTAGTTACATAGAATAATGTTATGTACTGTTACACAGAAGAGTGTTATGTACAAATACACAGAAGAGTGTTATGTACAGTTACACGGAAGAACGTATTGTATGTTTAGACAGAAGGATGTTATGTACGGCTGCACAGAAGAGTGTTATGTACAGTTACACGGACGAAGGTTACGTACAGTTACAAAGAAGAGTGTTAATAACAGTTACACAGAAATGTGTTATGTGCTAATAATCTGAAGAAGTGTTTTGTACATCTTAGCGAAAGGTACATTTTATCGGAAGAATGGAATGCGCAGTTCCTCACCTGTACATCTCTGAAGGTCCTGACTTGTCTGTGCCCCAGGACTTGGCCGGCTTTGTCCATGCCTTACTGATTGACCTGCTTTGTCTGTGCCCCATTGATTGGCCTGCTTTGTCTGTGCCCCATTGATCTGGCCTGTGCTGTCTGTGCCAGAATGTCTGCATGCCAAGCCTACTGCCACATACTCACGCTTGTGCATTGCATACGCTGCCCAACTTGCCTCATTCACTATATGGGGTGCTGCCCCTATCTCCCTGCCGGTGCCTCTTGTACTCTATACTCCTTGAGGTTGCTTTGCCTGGGACCGCTGCACAGGAGAACCCTTATCCGGGTTAACAGCGCAGACCATGACTACTATGGAATTAGGCTTCAGCCAGGGTCCTCCCTTAAGCATATCAGGAGCGTAAGACTAGAGGGCCCACCTTTAAAATGGCAGGCGACTTGAATGAGTCAGACTCTCCTACTGGAAGGGTGAAGGCCCTGAACCAGTGACTTGAATAAGTCAGACTCTCTTTGAGGAGAGCAGGCAAGTGTACATGAGCGCTACTGGAAGGGTGAATGCCCTGAACCAGGCTCCCAGAAAGATAAGACTCAGAGGAGTGGTGAACCCCTCTGCAACCGGCCACACGGCCCTGCCTATATGGCGCGGGGGAGGCGATGACCACCGGACGCGGCAGTGACCGCCTTCTTAAAAAGGCAGACGACTTGGAGGAGTCAGACTCTCCGAGTGGAGAGCAGGCAAGGGCGCATAAGCACTATGGGTAGGGTGAAGGCCCGGAACCAGACGCCTGGAAAGATTAGACTTCGGAGAAGTGTCTAGCCCTGATATGATCGACCTTGACGGCCAGACGACACTGCCTATGTGGCGCAGGGGTGAAGGTCCCGGTAACCCCCACCATGGCCGCCCTAGCTGAATGGCGGGCGGACCGGTTCCCCTCGGAGGAAGAGGACGATGGGGGTGTGGATTATGATGATGGCACCATGAGATGTAGAAACAAGTCCACTACAGGGGCCCCGACGTCCTTGGAAGAAGAGGTCATCTCGTGGATTGCCTTAAATGAACCACTGTTCGACCCTCGATCCATTGCTCACCTGGTTTCTTTGGAATGGTCTCTGCCCGATCACCTAGCACCATCGGTGCGTTTATGGGCCCGTAGACCGCTGGCTTGAGAAGCCTGCAGGATAATTCAAGCGGTATTGACAGCCGGGCTCCCGAACAAAGTCGCCGCAAACCCAGACTTAGACCCCGATGGGGCACTGCGGTTTTGCTGGTTAAGTACCTGTCTAGTATTCAGGAGATCCTGAGAGCGGCCCACTGCAGTGCCTATACTATGAAGTCCGCACTGGCAAGCCGATTGTTCTCCGCTACACGAGTGAGTTGTGCTAGCAGAACATACGAGGAAGTATTAGAGGTGTCCTATTTTACATGGAAATACTTGACTGAGGCTTATCTCAGCTCCAACCTGTACCTTTTATAAGGGATTGGGCCCTTGACCCGGAATTGCACACTTGCCTCCACTTTCAGATGACATCCCAGACGGGGCCCCGAGTCTGCGGTGGCAGACGACCCTATCCTAAACGCAATTTGGACCGCTGGAGGTGCTTGGGATAAAGGGATCTGAGCCCCTCGGAGTCCCGGCACGAGTCTACGATTGAACGTATATTCATTAGTTACTTTGAATTAGACGCGGCCCTCAAGAATCTTCTAGGGAACGCGGGGCCCAGTTCTGGTAAGGTGGCCTTTATTTTCTCCCTGGTGAGATAGGTATCTTGTGCATCAGTCATTTGGGCGACAATACAAGCTGGTTGGCAGGTTGGGAGGAATTGAGGACATTCAGGAATACCAGAACTATCTGAAGAGATCTTTCTCATTTTCCACGCGTTGGGACCCGGACATGACTCTTCATCGATATAGGACATCTTGCTGTACGGTCTACCTGGACGGGCTTGCCTGAACCCCTGCGAGGTACCTCCCAGACTGAAAGGTCAGACGCTCCCTGCGTTTTCCCTGGTTAGAGTCCCTGGATTTAGTTTTTTGTTGTTTTTTTTTACCAGGGAAATATCGACCTCCTCTACATCGCAAGGAACGGAGTCCTGAAGGGCGGATTGGACGCAAGGGGGTGCCTCCTACGCTCTCCACTGCCCGAGTTTCTCGTATGTATGGAATAGTTTTCTCTGGGAGGACCCGGCGTCTTTAGTCTACGGAGGAGGACCCATCAGGCCCCGACCAGTTCGGCTGGATGACGGACGCGTTTGCTCAGCGATGGACGCTTCCCTCAAGGAGTGTTCGACACGGAGATGCGGATGAGTCTCCTCCATTTGTTTGGTCTCAGGACCTTTCTACAGGTGCCTTGGTCTGCAGTTCCTGGATTCCCTGTACCATTGCTCATTTGATCTCGGGGATTGTGAGACTTTGGTCTGCATGGCAACCCTGACGTAGTTGGGTCTGGTACGGATCTCCTAATTTTGCTACTGCTTTTACAGGGTTCGGGTATTGTTTGGTCACTTTATTACCGGGTACTGCCATATTAATTAGATTAGGTAGCACGTACGACTGTTGTCAGCGGGCCTCGCTCTGCTTAGAATTCCCTTTACGGTTCCTGAGGATGGGTATTCATCTTCCCAGGGGGTACACGCATTTTTGTCATGCTCCTATGGTGGTTTCTGTCCGGTTTTGTCCATTCACTGATTCTTGATTTATTTCAGTTATTATACCTTGTTTTTTCTTTCAGATGGGTTCAGTGGTTCGGACCTTAATTGTCCATCAGCCTTAGTCGGACCGAGGGTCATATTCTTACTTTGGTAGTGCTCCCACCTTTAGGCGGTTTTCGACGTCAGCGTTTGTTTAAATGGTTCTTCCCTTTTTCTCGCCCTTCATGTACCGCTTGCTTGTGGTAAGCATTGGCAGGGCGTATAGGTTTTTTCGGTTCACTTCAGTCCGTAACACTGCGACTTCAGGTACCGACATGGCGGGCGTTTTTCTCCAAGACATTGTACGCTTTCCTGCCGGTTACGAGGAGCTATCTTTGCAGAGTTTAGGTTGGTACGGCGGATCGTGTTTCTTTGGTCTTTGCTGTCCGAGCGTTAAAACAGCAAATATGAAGCCTTCTGTCATGCTATAAAATTGTAGATTATACTAGCTTTAGTGTAACTATAATCTTAATTTTATTAATGACAGGAGGCGAATATTTCCCTCCCAGTTTCTCCCTCCCCTTGTTGTTTGTTGGTTTGACTGACTTGTTGTTTATTCACCTGGTCTCCTGGGCTAGGTTGTTTATCTGGGGGACTTGGGGTTTATCTGGGATATGGTACCGTCAGTATTTTATGATGGGGATTCAGGTGTTTTCACTTTCTGCGATATTATACTGTCAGTATTTACGATGGGGATTCATGTTTTCACAGTACATTTCATTCGCTAATCAGTGTTTTTGACTCTGTTTCTCTCGTTTCAGTTTAATGGTTTGGCTACAGTTCTTAGATCCGACTACTCTACAGGATAAAGGTCAAGGCTTCACCACTGGTTCCACGGTTTCAAGTTGGCATGGCATTCATCGTTATGTTATGTTTGTTTTTCCTGTTATTGTATTTGTGGTGTATTGTTCATGTACTTTATTTGTCGCAGCGTAAAAGAGGAAATAGTTAGTTGGGAGAAGCCTTTTATAGATTCATGATTTTTTTGTCTCTGGTATTTTTATCTCTATGTTAATGTGCTGCTGTGGAGTTCTAGTAAAGAGAGACTTAAGCAAATATCTGTCATTAATAAAAATTAAATCCTGTCATTAATAAAATTAAGATTATAGTTACACTAAAGCTAGTATAATCTACAATTGGTCAGCAACTGATCTAATTTTACAAATGTTACCTTTTGAGTAATATACGTTTTGAGATTAATCTAAAGGTAATAAGTATTTAGGCAGATACAACATATTTATATACATAGGGAGGCTAAATTTAGCATGGAACTTATTAAATATCATGATTATAAAGCCTCCAATATGACTTGGCATTAGGAATGAACAAGATTTATTTTTATTGTACTGGATCTTTATTGTTTTACATGCAAGTTGTTTGTTTTATTTTTGTTTTTATATCTTTGTTTTGATTCTTGTTTTTTAAATGGTGCATTTATATCAATCTTTAAAAAACAAGAGATATGTATAAATAAATCAACTTAATCTGCTACAAGCAAGGTAATCACCTAATTAATAAACAACCACAGAGTTTATTCACTAAAATGAAAATTGTTGGGAATTCAACGCAGATTTAAAGTGAATTTCATATTTAAGGCCAACATTGTCAAACTGAAAGCATAGCTGACCTAGAGAATTTTCTCAGTTGAACTTTTTTGGGGGTTTAAATGTGAAATTCATTTTGAATTCACTTTAAATTCCTGAGAATTCTCACTTTACTAAATAACCCTGTGTACATACATATCTATACATGTACACTTAGCAGACTTAATGTATATAAAAAACTGGTAAAAAAAAAATAGCAAAATAAAAATTTTTATGTTCTACTGTTTGCATATGTGACTTTCTGTTCAACATAATAAACAGTTTCGCAAATAATCCCTCTTATTGAATGAACATCGGAACCTTACAGAGTTAAAAAATAGATTATCTTACTTTGAGTGCCCCAGTAGGAGATCATTTCCACCCATGCAGGGTGTAGACTACACTGACAAGATTCCAGCTGAGATTAAAACCAGTTCTGCAGTTTCCTAGTAGGAGTCTTACAAATATAAAAACAAACAGTGCATGTTTGAAAATATATCAACATTTATCAAATAATGTATGTCTCCAGGCTTAAATAACCGTCTGTGGTATACCAGGCTAGTAAAAGTAGAGTTAAATAATTACAATTTATCCTGAAATTGTCACTGTTCCAAAGACCACAGAGTGATCATACTACTCAAATAAGGAACAGTCCCTAATTAGCTCCCAGAACTATCTAACACGCTGTTCAATCCCAATGTCTCTCTTTTTTAGGAGCTTCAAATTGTTGATGAATATAAATGAATAACAGAGCTTTACAGCAATACAATTCATAGATGTCACTTTACCCGGCTTAGCTATGCCTTCTCTGTATCATCTATCTACTTTCTCATGGACTGGAGCTATTTTGGATGTCAGATGCAGCTCCTCCACATCATAATGTGGTTCCTATGATACTTGCATCCTTTGTGGTAGTTTTATTCTGCTATCTGGCATTGTTATATTTGTATTGTGTTTTTCTAGTATGTTGACCCTGACTTGCCCTGACCTCATGTCCCTTTAAGAATTATACCTATCTTGTGTTCCTCTGTTTTCATGACCATGGCTTGTTCCTCATTTATGCTGTTGTCTTCTATGCATTAATACCATCCAGCCCTGGTAGTGCACACTGTTAGGGTTTAGTGTATCCTGATAACTGCAATGTGGATTCAAACTACAACACAACAGAATTGTTCAGAAATTAGACTGCACATTTAAGACCAATGTGTGCATTAGATAAATTAAGGCAGGGGTGCCCAAAAGGTAGATCCCCAGATGTTTTTCAGACTACATCTTCCCTGATGCTTTCTCATTTAGAAGGCATTCTAAATACATGCAAAGCATCATGGGAGTTGTCAGGGTTGTCTTAACAGAATAATCGGCCTCCGGGCAAAAAAGTGCACTGGGGCCCTGCCTACACAACAACTCACAGGAATAAAATTTTTAATTATTGATAAAATTAAGCCTATATTTATTTGCAACCTTTTACAAAATCAGTGGTTAAACATGACAAAATATGCTGTACAGCAGAGATTAATCCACACAAATGATAGGACATATAACACGAACCTTGTAACAAAAAAAAAAAAAATCTAAATAAATTTGGTACTTAGCTGGTAAATCATACAGACAGAGATGGGACAGTAAAAAAATTATATTCATTATTTATTACTATTCAAGTGTTCAACACATAGCTTAATATCTTCAAAAAATTATTTGTGTTGATTTTGTCTTGCTTATGTACAATGGTACATGTAACTTGTTTTCGTTAAGGTCATGATATGTATTTGCAGCAGCATGATTGTATGAACAAATAACAGCTGATAATGAAGTGATTAGTCCACCTAAACATTTTACTAAAGAGGGTTTGAAGGTTCTGATTAAATCTCCTGGAATAATATGCTGAAGAGTTGGCAAACCTACGCTTCTGGGACCCCTTGGCAACTGCCCAGTGTGCCCATGCATTAAAACAGCCCTGGGAGATGTAGTTCTACAAGATCTGGGTATCTTCCATAGTGAACCCCTGAATTAAAGTGTGCAAGTCTCCACAATTATAAAGAAACAAGCTCTATTAAATGACAGATAGCAATTATACCATGCTTGAAAGAATCTGGTGAATGAAATCTGAAACACAAAAAAATATATATTTTCATCTCTTTATGAAAGAACTTTTGCCTTTATCCTATCGCCAGTAAAAAAAAAAAAGAACTTTAACCATTAGGGCGTACTATGCCGTCCTGCATTAAGTGAGTCTAAATGCCATTAGGAGGACATAGTACGCCCTAACGATCGTGAGCTCCCCAGCTGCCATTTACTTACTCAGCAGCGGTCCCAATACAAGCCTTTTATTTAACCCTCTCATTTTGCAAAACCTCATAAAACCTCTACATATGTTGTACTGTTGTCCTTGTGAGACTTCGCTGAAAACAAATATGAGTGTTTTAAAACACTAAAACTTGTAATGATGATGATATCATCAGTGAAAGCATAGTTTTTCTGTAAAAAATGCAAACAAATAAATAAATGAAAACTAACTTTGGCTAGAGTTTGTGAATAAGTGGTTACTACAAAAGACCAGACTTACCCAATTCTGAATACCCTGGGCTGTCTACTTTTGTGAACCAATCTGGCAAACTGAAATGGGAAAACCCTATATTTGTCCCTGTAACTTTCCAAAACCCCATAAACCTGTACATATTGGGGAACTGTTGTACTCATAAGACTTCACTGAACACAAATATGTATGTTTTAAAACTCTAAAACTTGAAACGATGATGATGTCATCAGTGAAAACACAGTTTTTGGGTAAATAATGCAAAAAAAAATATGAACGCTAACTTTGGCCAGTGTCTCTGACTAAGTTGCTACTACAAAAGACCAAACTTACCCCATTGTCTTCTTTTGTTAATGGTATGCCATGATGGGGGTAATTCTCATTCCTGGGCTACCATATGGTCTCAAAGGCAGCTTAGCAAACATAATCAATCTGTCAAACAGAAATGTGAAAGCCCTATATTTGACCTTGTAACTTTCCAACACCCCATAAAACCTTCACAGGAGAGTACTGTTTTACTAGTGAGACATTGCTAAACACCAATATGAGTGTTTTAGAGACATCAATAGCATCGGTAAAAGGGCATTTTTTGGTGAAAAAAACAAACTAATATGAACGCTAACTTTGGCCAGAGTTTGTGACTAAGTAGCTACTAAAAAAAAACTAATTTTTGAATACCCTGGGTTGTCTACATTTGTGAATGATATACCACAATGGGTTAATTTTCAAATAACAATTTTCAAGTGTAAGAAAGGTCTATGTCCGACTGAATATCTTTTTAGACTTAATGTGATTATGTACCAGGTTCCTATTTAGATTTGGGACTTCCCTATATGTTATTGTTGGTTACTCTGGGAGAAAAGTGTTAAGGATCTTATCACCTCTGCGTATAGGCCAGTATTTAAAAAATATATATATTTTGAAGATATGGCTTCTACTGTTAAAATCACAAATTAAGGTTATTTAATCATCTTTTTTTGTCTCACTTTTTGGTTTATACTTCAAAAAGGGGTAGTCTTTCTTCCTTTTCTGCATCATTTCATGCTTTTCTTAGTAGATTTTCCTTGTTCCTTATCTTTAAAATCACCTAAAATATTTTTTGGTTGTGTATGAAACATTGTATATTCCAAACAATTCCTTTTGATCCTTAAAAGTTTGGACTTTGGGACGTCTAACAGCCAGTAATGACATCTGATCTCCTCTATGTAGCTGTTAACGTCCACAGGTTTGAAAAAAGTACAGGTTTTGAATATGCGTTTTTTTTAGTCCAGAAAGTTAACTGAAGTTTTATTGTACTCACTGGTCAGAGAGATGCCCCAATCGCTGGAATTTAAGAAAGTTAAAAATTTTTTTAGAAAGGTTTCATCCCCTTTCCAAATATAAAATATGTTGTCTATGTAACGGCGATATAGCACCAGGCTTAGCCATCTAAGTGCACAGCTCACAGTCTTTGTATTCACCAGATTTTCAGGTGTATACACTTTACACACACTGATATTAACACACACATAGAAACACAAATACATAAACTGATATTCATACAAATATTCAGACACACATGGACAAACACAGTTACACACACATAGATTCTCACACCGATACTCCAATGCACACAGATACACAGACACTCAGATATACACTGACACATGTAAACACACAGACACACACACACACACACACACATATACCCACACACAGATACACAAGCACTCATGCACACAGACACCCAGGTACACACTGACACACAGACATACACCCTAACACACAGACATGGTGCAGGAGGGTGGCTGGGGCTGTTGTGAGTCGATCTGGCAGCTGGCTCACCGTCTCTGCTCTGCCTCTCCCTCTCGCATGGAGTAAGCAAAGAGGGTGCTTGAAGACATAGGCCCGTCAGGTGGCCCTAAGTGCATGGACAACTCAATGGGCCCCATCAGCATGTGGGACCCAGTACAGGTGCACCGATGACAGTTTCAACAATATAGATTGAGAATGTGGGGCCCCCAGGTCCACTGGGTCTGTGACAACCATCATGGTTGTCACTTCGTGATGGCGGCCCTGCTTCCCTATGGGAAAGCATTGGATTAGCGGAGATCATCAGATTATTGATTATGTCAGTCAAAGAGGTGGTGCGTGGGCAGAGCCAGCCGTAACCTGACCCACATGCACTAGAAAAAGGTGAGTAAACTATCTTTTTAATGTGCGAGCAATGGGGGCTGGGGGCTAAATGGTGTTTTACACCTAATGTGTCAAGAATAGTGTTGCTTTAATATTTCTATTAGGGAAATGTAACTTTCTCTTTAGATATATTGCATATGTAGGCTGGACAACAGGCACTCTGGGACTTAGCTTAGACAAGTGACAAACCATTGAAGGGAATATTGGTTTGTTTGTTGTTTTTTTTTTCTTATTTCTGTTCTTTAAAATGATTTTATTTATTCATAGATAATGCATGCTTGGGTGTCATTGTCCATTCAAATACTGTACCTTTAAAACAATTAGGAAAGGGAGTGTGCAGCTTCTAGATCTGTTCATTATTTATTTTCCATTGTTGTTCTGTAATATCTACTATATATTGTTTGTACAAACATGCCATGTATTCTTGTCTTTGCTAGATACCTATTTAATTGCATAATTATTCTCTTGCTGCTTATTATCATAGCTAATGAAGCAAAACAAACTCTCTTTGTATTAAAAACAGCAAAATAATTTGTGCTTAATTGACTGTTTAATCGACTGATGTATTCTATTGATTTTTTATTTACAAAAGCCGTTTTGCTGAATGGACTGTTTTGTATATAGTCAATCCTGTGAAACTCACTCTTCAAAGCTTTGTAATAATTACGTCTTAACATGAATACACTTCAAAAAAGTGGATACATTTTAGTTTCTTTAGAAAAACATCAACACGGCTGAATAAGAGGTTTAATAAAACCATGTTAATCAAACAAATCATGTAAATTTTCAAAAAAATATAATAAATATGTGGAAATATATGCTTAATCAGAAGCGTTTTAATGAAATGCTTAGGATTTTCTGTTAGCTTGGTTCCATCAAGGTCTGTTCTTATATACCTAAACAGCATATCATCATTTATCGGGATGTTAATTTATACACGTGTGTCATTATAAAATGTATGCACGAAAATAAATTTTGGCTTTGCTGAACTATTTTTCACAAAAAATGGAAAGTTTTTTTAGGACGCCCAAATTTTGGACATACATTGGTCCTACTTAGCAGAATTTCAGTACCGTAAACCCAATTTTGGAAATAAATCAAAAGAGCGAGAAAATGGGATCAGTGTAGAGCAAATATATACATAATATAATAGTAATACAAATATTTTGCAGTACATTGTTAGGAGCATTGTCCCACCACAGATCACAGATCAAGTGAGAAAAATTAACCAACAAAGTGAAAAAAAAATCTACATTTATATATGAGATATATTTATTAAAAATATAATAATATAAATATAGATTTATTTTTTACGGGTTATCTTTTTTTCCCTCTATTACTCACTTCTCACTTGGACCTCAATTTTATTAGTTAGTTTTAACCAGTTTATTAGATAAAAAAAACTTTCCAAATGATTGGTTTACAAAAAGTTCCATAGACATTTATGGTGATTTCTGTAGATAAATAATTTTAAAAGTTTTTTTTTTCTAAAATAATTGAATAATTTCTGATTATAATTAAAAAAAAAGTGAAATTGAGGCCTTGATCTGTGACTCAAATCAACATTTAGTAGCAGTCCTGTAGTGATTAATCATCTTTTTTCCCATCAATCATATCATTTTTTGGTGCCGGGGCAGAATGAAGAATCATGACTCGAACACACTGAATCACTGTCAATATGCTGTTGCATTGTATATAAATAAAATATTAATAATTATAAAATATTTCTGAAGTAACAGATTGTCTTTATCTGCCAACCCTATTATCTTGCTGATTACTACTATGGTAATGCAAGAGGGTAACACATGGTCATGATGCCATTCCAACATTTTTGTTTAGTTCTCATTATGTCCGTCACCTGGACCTGTTGAAGAATATATTCAACAGCCAAGGAAAAGTGGGTGCCTGAGACAGGAGATCAGATAAGACGGTAGGAAATGACTGGTTATATATTTAGTATTTCAAATATTTCTGAGAAAAGGTATTTGAACAAATGCATGAATATTTACATGAATTGTGAGAGTATGTATTTAGTAACCGTTGTTTACAAGGAAGAGGGGTATGTATATGATGCACAAACTTTATTAAAGCCAGAAATCCAATAACTCAATTTTGTAATTGTTAATTTAAATCAAGACATGCTCTATCAACTAATTCTTAATTCTTGTCATTGTTATTTTAAGTCAAGACATACATCTTTAAAATTGTATTCCGGTTGCCTCCATGCCTTCTGTCTGCTAATCCGTTAAAACCATCAAAGCCCCTAATACCACTTATTCAAGATGCACTTTTTTCCCTCTAGGTTTTCCACTTTTCTCACAGTTGTTGAGATGGTGAATCAACTCCAGTCAGAGAATTCAGTCAATGAGCATGGATAGAATGAGTATTGCTAAACTATAGTAGTAACACTAAAGGAATAAAAGGCATAAAGGGATGGCAGAAAATGAAGAGTCAGGATCCAGGAGGTAATAACAAGGACGACAATGGAAATTGGTCCGTGATGTTGAAAAGCACACAAGGAAGAGATTAAATATTATATACGGTGGACTAAGGAACTAATCCAAATGATGACCTAACCATTTTTTTCAGTGTGATCTGTTGACTAAATAAAAAAGTTGTAGAGAATTAACAAAGGAAAGTGGAATTGTTAGATAAATATTGAAGATGAACCATAGAGAGTTTCCAGGTAAATTGCAAAAATGTGTAGATGGACAATAGAACAGGAAGAGAGGATTGCTTTATAATAGTTTATATATATATATATATATATATATATATATATATATATATATATATATATATATATATATATATATATACTATTACGCAGTAAAAATCCTCGGGATTTATGCGGATAACATGGGAGACCTTAATGTTCATAAACACATGCTGTGTCCTAATATCTATTTCTGCCCTTGAGAATTTTGCAGCCATCTAGAAAATCTTTAATTTAAAGGAACAAACCAGTTATCATAAGCACTAAAACCACTTTAGTAATTATGGTGTCAAGCTTGCCCTGGCACTGTCCCTTGGTATTTTTTATCATTAGTAACGTTTCACAACTTATCTGTATCGTTTTGGGTACACCTTCTGCAAGAGTCTTCTTCTGAAGGAGAAGCAAAATGTCTGTATAGAAAGAAAGCATGGCCCCTCCAAGATTGGGCTCATTGGCTAAGAGCACTATGAAAAACGCTATAGAGTTAACTGAATTCTCCTGCAACATAAGATTGTCAGAACCCAGATATTTTGACAACCTACTAAAATGGTTTGAATACTTATTATGGGACAGTGTCAGGACACTCCTGGCACCAGGTCCATTACAGAGGGCTCTAGTGCCAATGATGCTTGAAGTGTTGCTTTAACAACCTAAAGATGACTAAATATGCAGAGTTTGTTTATATTTAATGATGTGCCTATTTGATATTTATTCCACCAACAAATCAAACTGAACATTTTAGGCACAGAGTGGAAAAATACGTTTTATCCTTCCAGGGTATTTTTCTTTTTCATCCATATGCGTTACTATGAATCATTGTGACAATTAAATGAAGCACATATTAAATGAAGCACATATTGCAAAGCTATTTGAAAACAGCCTTAAAAAAAAAAGAGCCAGTCTTTCTAGTTTATATGCTAAATAGAATCGAATTCCAATAATTGTCATGCCAAATAATGTGAATGTCCATATTTGATGTATAACACATTGATTATGGGATTAAATTAAAATCAATCTCTTCTCTGTTGCACCTACTAAGATAACAAATCAGAAATATTTTTTTTTCGATTTTGCAAATCAATTTTTGCCAAGGTTATGCATATTCTTAAGAGAAAAACAGTTAATTAAACGCAAAGTAAACATTATTAAATATCTAAGTGTATGTCCACAAAATCCATTATGTTTATATAGCATTTTATTTTTTATGTATTTTTTTCATTAGGAATGACAGACATCATTACAGACACATATGGAAGTCATAGAGTAATATTTTGAACAAGAAAATCCAGGGTGTAGTGTTTTGGACAATGTGACAAAAGACACTCCAAATTAATTTTACAGTTTTGCAAAACTTTTAAATATGAAGTAATAAGGAAAATAAAACCTAATTCATTGTTTCAAACAGCTGGCCTATTCCTTCCCCACCTCCCAATTCCCCAGCCTCTGCTAGAGAGAGAGATTCTCCCATTATTCATGAGAATATAGAGATAGATGATCAATTTGTGAACCAAAAATAAGAAGTTAATTGAACATGAACAAAAATGAAAAAACCTAAAATTCAAATAGTGTTGTCGTCTCTCATGATCTCTCCACTCCCCTTAGAGTTAAAAGTAATGTTAGATTATTTTTTTATCATGAGGCACAGTCTGTAGAGGGTCATGTTCCTCTATTACTTTTGCTAAGAACCATACCGTGTACTCCAAGGTAGCCCTGATCTTTGACTGAAAGGGAAGAGCTAAAGGTAAGTACCGAAAGTTTCCATGTCTGGAGAATAATTTTCTTTGTTTGATAGCAAGTGTGACCGAAAGCAAGGAATTGTGCTGGAGGGAATCTATATACCTCCCCATATTTTTCAAGGTTCCTACTTTGTGTAATTAGCCCCAGGGAAATGTGTTATGTTATAATGAATGTTGCACTTTAAATATGTGTATATTTGGGCCCTGGGGTGGAGCACTTGGAGAGTAGGATGGGCCAGCGCTCCACTCCACATTTTGGAAGTTGTTCGGAACCTACAGGTGAGAAGTTCAGTTCAAGAGTTGCAATCCTAATTTAACTCACCTGAAAAGGATTGTCAATTACAGGTGCCATTAAGTACTCCCCTGCCAAAGGAGGAGATAGATTTGTGATTTCTGTGAGTGGAAACAGAGAGCTGAAAAACCCTGAAACAGTAAGGTTGTTGTTTATGTTGGGAAATGGACAAGCCATCCAACCCACTTAGCTAATTATTTTGCTTAGTTAGTGCTCAGAAGAGCAAGGATTTTGTTTAAAATATTTTGTTACAACCTTTTATACCTTATTGTGCATTTATTTTGGAACCACAATAAAAAAGCAAGTCCTTTTACCTCATCCAGCGTGTCTCTAAAGCCTGAGCTGTGTAGTTCCTGGTTCTAATAAAATTGCCTACATTTTAGAATTCGTTAGAGTGCCTGGATTATTTTATACAATTAATAATTTTACATTTGGTCCACTTTGGTACTGGGACTTATCCATTGGAGCACCCTGGATTCCTTGATGAAGGGTTGAGTGCACTTCCACTATCTTTTTATATCTACTCAACAACACAAACACAGTGGGTGGAAATAATAAAACAAAATGTAAGGATGAGAGCACTAAGCACAATACACACAGTTGTATAAATACTCAGCAATTGATAAACCTGAAAACATGGAAATGAACAGGCAATAGTGTAGTAATTTAAATACAATAATAATAAACACACACTTTAAACCCTTCAGGATGGAGTCTCTTGTACACATTCTGATCAAAACAGTAGCCACTTAGTCACAAACACTGGCTAAAGTTAGGGTTCATATTTGTTTGTGTGTGAAAAATGCAAAAAACTAATTTGAATGTCAATGTTGGCCAGTGTTTGTGACTAAGTGGCTACTAAAAAAGACTGGACATACTCCATTTGCAATACCTTGGGTTGTCTACTTTTGCAAATGGTATGCCATAATTGGGGTAATTATCATTCCTGGGTTACCATACAGTCTCAAAGGCAACATAACCAATCCGGCGAATTTCAATGTGAAAAAACCTGAAACACAAGCCTTACATTTGACTCTGTAACTTTTGAAAACACCATAAACCATGTACATCAGGAGACTTCGCTGAATACAAATATTAGTGTTTTTAAAACCGTAAAACACATCACAAGAATTATATCATCAGTGTAAGTTCTGTTTGTGTGTGAAAAATGCAAAAAACTTCACTTTCACTAAAGATATCATCATTGTAATACATTTTACTGTTTTGAAACACTAATACTTGTGTTCAGCGAGTCTCCCGAGTAAAACAGTACCCCCCATGTACAGGTTTTATGGTGTCTTGGAAAGTTACAGGGTGGAATATAGTGCTAACAAATTAAATCTCTGGACTTTTTGCCTGGGTTATCAGATCCCTGAAATTGTAATTAATAAAATGACCTAATTATGTAAAAAAAAATAAAAAATACATATATATATATATATATATATATATATATATATATATATATATCATTTTTTAAAATAATTTTTATTTATGTGTATGTATATACAATATATATATATATATATATATATTATTTTGTTCTAAGTGTATTTTGAGATATATATACATATATATATATATATATAACTTTTTTGAATAAATACCAACAGATTTTTTGTAAAGACCTGAGAGTGCATCTCTTATTTCTATATATATATATATATAATGCTTCTAATGCTCCGGTGCTGTCTCCAACCAAATTGTATACGATACGTCGACTGGAACGTTTTGTGAATTTGTAATTGCTCAATAAAGTAACAGATTAAATTTACTTTGAAAGACTCCTGAGTGCTCTCAACTGGTATTGTGTGTGTGTGTGTGTGTGTGTGTGTGTGTGTGTGTGTATATATATATGTATATATATATTCTTATTTATTTTTAATTTTTTTATTTATAACGTATTTATATATTTATTTTATATATATATTTAATTAATATAATTCAACATGTATTTTGCTATTTATATAATATATATAATTTTATTTTAAACTGTTTTAAAACTTTATTAAACTTTATTACAGACAGCAGCGGGACTACCTGTCTTTCCAGGCACTCCCCCTGCTGGCACTGCTATGGATGGCTATACTGTCCATGTGATTGTGAGGTCCTCACAAGGACCTAGCGATCACATGCCCAGGAGGGCCAGATTGGCAGCAGTGGGGCGACTCCCTGGAATGTCAGATAAGTTGGAAGAACGTCGTGGACGTGCTATGCCGCCTGCCAGCGTTTAGTGTCGAATCCCCAAGGACGGCATAGCATGCCCGCCATCCTTAAGGTGTTAAAGTAAAATATAAAAAAGTAAATATGAACAGAACTATTAAAAACAGAGGTAACCTATAACTCACTGATATATATAGACTCCAACATTTTTATGAAGGTGCTTAATCTTTCCATCTAGGGATTTATTGATACTTTTAAAAATATTAACTTAGTTGATAGCAGGTACATCTCATGAACAAAAAAATAAAATAAATCACAACATGGATGTATTTGTTCACTTAACGCCTTAAGGACACATAACACATAACATGTGTGACATGTCATGATTCCCTTTTATTCCAGAAGTTTGGTCCTTAAGGGGTTAAACTAATTGACAGACAATAATTAAATATATTAACTTCCTGGAATACCATTTGAAAATGAAATACAGTTAATGCATTATCAGAATGTTTATGACAGTATTAATATTAATGCATTCAAATGACTATTCAATTGCAAGAGGCATGCTATTTTTCTGTAACACAAACATTCATATTATGTGATTGACAAATAACACCATGTTTATAATAGTAAAGCATTTAAAACTAACCCTTAGTAGAAATCAGTATTCTGAACATGCAAGAAGTACAAGTCTCAAATGTAGGAGATACAACATGACATGTCAACTGATCTAAAGAAATATAAATAAACCCCTATCCTTCTATGAATGATCATATCTTGTTACCAAATGTTATATTTAACTTTATATTACATTTATTTATTTATCTATCTGCTCCCACACTGTGGGGATATTTATGGGATAATAATTGTAAACAGATGAGAATTGCCCACGATTTTCAATTCTCAGATCCCAAAGAACGTTTATCGTTTTAAGTGAAATGTATATCATATCAATTAGTCACAGATTTGTTATAAAAATAGATAATTTGTATTTCTTAACAATTTAAATAATAATAATGAGTGACATGCATGATAATAATCAATGGGATTTCAGTATAACATGAATATGCAATACAATCTGGTAATATAAACAAACATCTCCTAATGGTATAGACGTAGTTTAGAATCTACACATTAGGCCGTCAAGACATTTATGAGCCTTTCTTCGCAGAGAAGGAATGTGAAAGTTTCACAGGGAGAAAGTTTTCCTCAGCGTAAAGCCATAAAAACTTTCAGCTGGCAGTTAGAAATAACCCTTACAATGCTGGCTAGACCTCTTCTAGGGATTTAAAATCTACTCCTATGTAATTTTAAATAAAAATTATATTTAAAAGTCAGTAATCACTTCCTTGAATCCATCAAATTAAGAGAAAATCTTACTATGTTACATAAGCTGATATTTTAATTAATTTGTCTAAATAGATATTTTATCTTATTTTAGAGCCAATCAATACAGCTGGATAAATGTCGATATGCTAACATGTGATATGTCACATAGATACAAAATCATTGATTTTACCTGCAGAGTAAAAAGTGTAATAATGTATTTCTCATTAATAAGATTTCTAAATATGAAATCTAATCATGATTTATCCAGTCATATATCATGCTATTAATTTTAATTAATTAATGGAAGCCAGTATATTTACCAGTTAAGTAGATATTTTCTCATCAGATATTCTCAGGTAGCTTGTTTGTCATGGGTCTCTTCCTCTGCATGGAGTGTAAGAGTTTCTGAGTGTCATAGGCTTCTCTGCATTGTCCGATTCTGCCTCCTCTCTGCCTTGAATCTTGAATTTCGAGAGTGTTGTAATGTTTTTTTCTCCTTCCCTTGTCTTAACTTTTTAAAGGGGAAATTCCTCTAAGTGAGAACCAATAGCAGATGTGGGTGTGGTTTCTTTCCAGGTAACCATTTTAGTATTTGGACTCAAGATGGCAGTCTTGTCCCACTAAACATACCTATCCAGGAAAGAGTTAACTTTTCCTGGTGGCTATTTTTGACGTCATTTACGTTATCTTTATGGTGGCTATAATTTTAAATATCCTTTCACTTCAAAGGGTCTTTCTGAAATTTCTTCAGACTATGCGTCTCCATTTTCTGTAATAATTCCTAATATGACAGCTTGTAATACTACAGATGAACTCAAAATACAATGGGAATCTGTTAGGTATAGAAAGTAAAATAAAATTATTTAATCTCCTCTGTCACCTATGTCTGGGTTTAGAATTTATTTTCTATTAGCAATTAGACAGTCTCTTATCACTTGGTTTGTTTATATTACACATTCCATTCAGCTCGGGCAAAGCGGTCAGTTTTAGAGAAAGGATAGAAATTCTGTGTCTCTTTTGTTAGCTTGAAACTAACAAAATGGAGTCTGGTCTGTTCAACAATGACTTCAGAATATACACTTTGTATTTCTATCATAGCACAAAATGTCTGCCGATATAAATACCCTGACAACACTCACCTACCTTGTGCTCCAACGACGTGTCTCTCTATCCATCCACGAGGACGCCGTGTCAGAGCACGACCCCCTAGGCAGCATGGTTGGTTCATTCACCCAAGCTGACTGCTCACGTTTATGTGAACAGCATCTCTATTTGCACAAAGGCCACTTACCTGACGCAGAAGGAAGAGCTCCATGCGTACGAATGCCACTCACTTATACTGCAGACAGAACTCCATTCATACGAACCCTGGCTCCCGAACACAGCAAGAACAGAAGGTTGTTCATGAGAACACTGCTGCTTCCACGTGTGATGTGGGGATATTTATGGGATGATAATCTTAAACAGTTGAGAATCGCCCACTATTTCAATTCTCTTAGATCTTAGAGATCGTTATCATGTAAGTGAAATGTATTCCATACAAATAAAATCACAATTTGTTATAAAAATAGATATAATTTATTGTGCCAAATAAAATAATAATAATATTAGGCAGCATGCATGATAATAATCAGTGAATATTTAGTATAACATAAGTATGAAATACAATGGCAATGTTAAAACACGTTCCAATGGATAACAGCATCAACTGTCAAGACTTACAATATTTATGAGGGTACTTCACAGACAGAAAGTTAAAAAAAACTTCACACAGTCCAGCGAAAAGCCATAAAACCTTGGCTAACAACCCTTTCAATGCTGGCTAGATCCTCCTAGGAATATAATATCTTATTCTCATGTAATTTTCAATTAAAATAACATTTAAACTAGCTCATTAATCATTTCCTGGAACCATCCAATAAGAATAATCTACCAGATTCTATAAGCCGAATTTTTATTTGCCTAAAAAGATATCTTATCTTATTTAGAGCAAATCAATACACCTGGATAAAAACAGCGGTATTCTAACATGTGATAATACCACATTAATATATAATTATTCTTAATTCCACCCGCAGAATGGAATGTTCATAACTATATATTCTTTAGTTAACTAAGATTTCTAAATATTGAAATCTGACTGTTATTTATCCAGTCATATATCATGCTATTAGATTTTTAATTAATTTAGATTAATTAAATAAAACCAGCATAATTACCAGTTAAGTAGATATTCACATCAGATGAGTAGGTAGTCCCAGGAACTTAAATGCGTGTATGATTGGTTGTATGGAGGTATGTAAGTAATAGTAAAAATCTAAGTGTCCAGAAGTGTTTCTTGAGTGTTAGTCCCAGAGTGAATATCTGTCATGGATCTCTCTACATGTCTGAATCTGAAAGCCCAAACTCCAACTTCAACGAACCCTCTCTTCCCTTTGTCCTAATTTTTAAAGTGAAAGATTCTCTGTACGTCACCAGTTGATAAAGCCAATAGGAAACTGAAGGTGTGGTCAACCTGCAGATTGCAATTTAGTATTTGGTCCCTAGAGGGCAGTCTCGCCTCAGTAAACCTTCCTATCCAGGAAAGAGTTAACTTTTCCTGATGATGATTTTGACGTAATTTGGCTTATCTATATGACTACCATAACTTAAATTTACTTGTCAGTTCAAAGCGTTTGTCTCAGTCTTTGTGGCAACAATTTTGATCGTAATTTCTAAAACTGACAGTTCTAAACTAAATTTCACCCCTACTTACAATGGGACCTTGTAAAATTTAGAAAGTAAAATTAATTACATAATCTTCTCTGTCACTAATGTCTGTGTTAAGAATTATTTCTATTCCATTAACATTTAGACGGAGCCTTCCATCCCCCTGCTTCATTGCTTATCACTTGGCTTGTTTATATAATGCATTCCTTAACTCAGGCTCAGTGGTTAGTGAAAGCAAGGAAATTATGTGTCTTTGTTATCCTGAAATCCAAAATGGAGTCTGCTCTGTTCTGAGTGACTCTGGAAATATACACTTTTAATTTCTATTTTAGCACAAAATGTCTGCCGATATAAATATCCTGACAGTGACCACACAGAAACTAAAACTTCAGAAGAATTTAAGGGCGCGCGCGCGCGCACCGACACAGAGCCTTTTAAAGGTAAGGGAGGTAGAGACTAAGGTGGAACCTCAATTATCAAGGCCACCCACTTTCCCTATTTAAGTCACACGCACCTTCACTCTTTGCTCAGTTGTACTATGCTCCTGATTGTGTAAAGACCTTCAGAGATTCTCCTATTGTATCCTGATCCTGATTCGGTTCCTGACTGTGACCCTTGCCTGTATCATCACTTCTGAACCTGTGCCGCCTGTCCTGACCTTTGGCTTCCCTGACTATTCTCTTTGTCTGATCCTTTGGTACTGCGAACTTGATTCTTTACCTTCAGCGTCTATCTGTATTTTTCGGTTTTAATGAAGCCTTCATATAATCCTTTTCAGGAAGTTATTCTTCAGGGTTCGTATTTCGATTTCCACTGCAAAATCATATACATTGGGAAAAATGAACAAAGTACAAACTATAAAACAAAGACCAAGCAACAGTCCTATGTTTTTTTTTTACACCTTCAGGGACTTCCTCAAGGCCAAACCCAGGCATCACCACTGACAAACGAGGTTGACCCATCCATGGTCTCCAAGACACTGGACCACTCTAACCATGGTGAAGAAACACCTCGTGAAAGACACTGGCAAGACAGGGTATTTGGTGGCAGTGCGGATAGCAGGGGGAGCCAAGGTTCACCTACACTGGGGTGCCAGATTGGGATGTTAAAAGTTGGACTCATGCAAGAGCTACCCTCGAAAGTCCTGTTGAGCAACGACCTGGGACAACTTACTTCTGCTTTTGTTAACCAGCCTGCTATCGAAGAGACTCAGGTAGGTTCAAGTCCCATGTCCCTGCTCATAGAATCCCTTGTCTAAAATTACCCACTCAGGCTTGGGAGGGATGTAACAACTGACCCCTCACTGCAGGTCTACAGAGAATGGGTTAGCTTTAGTCTATTGCTTTACCTAAAAGCAGAAAAAATAGAGGTAGGATCGGTACAGACCATCATTAAACAGTTGAACAAAAGTATAGCCAGAATTGCTGAGTATTGCCTACAGCATCTATCTGTACAGCTCCTCGGAATAAGCGATACTAAACACTGGCTAACCCAAAACATTTTCTTGCCGGTCATCTCTAAGGACATTTTGAAATATTGCCAAATGTGTAATGTGTATCAGATGTTAAGAAAGAGGGGAGATCACCGCAAGGTGAAGCTCCATCATCTGCTGATTATTATTGAAACCATTCGGCTGGGTGACCGTAGACCTGATAGGACACCAAGCTAAGCCTAGTCCCTCCGGATATATACACAACATCCACTCTGAAATGGTGGTAGGAGCCCTGATGCAATCTTCTCCAGAGTGGGATTTCCCCAAGAGATAGTTTTGGATCAGGGCACCCAGTTCACCGCAGATGTTGCCCACCAACTCTGTAGACTCTGCAGCATCCAAGTTATCCAGAGCTCTCCTTACCATCCCCAGACCATTAGCCTCTGCAAATGATTTAACGGAACATTAAAACAAATTATACAACTGTTTGCAGCAATATGAAAGACCTTCTGTTCTCTAACTGGGAGGTGCCACAGGAATCTATGGGTTCTCCCCATTCCAATAATGAACTTGAAAGGAGCTTCTTTTTTCTTGATAGAAGTACTTACTTCAAACATCACTCTCAGAAGGAATATAATCCCATCACTATATCCTTCTTGCATGCAACTAGTGAATGAGCAGCTGGCTTAGATTGTAAATCAGTGGGTTACATCACACTACACATTTATAGAGTGCTTTTCATGGCCGGCATCCTTTCCTCTCCTTGATGGCTGTCTCGGTTCACACTGTGCAACCCAGAAAGCCAGTAGTGGCCACTCCACAGGTGCAAGACAGGGGATTTGAACTGTGGCCTTTCTGTATCTTAATCTTGCTGTGTTACCTCTTAACCACAATTCAGCTCATGTATCAGCATGAAGTCCGATCTTGCCTTATCTCTAGCACTAAGGGGCTGGACTTTACCCCTGACTTTATCTGTCAATCTCAGTCCACCTGACGCAGATGCCTAATTAGCCATGTATAAGACACTGCATCTCCCTGAGGTCAGTGTCAGTTCATTGACTCTGGTTTTGCTCTTTGGTTCCTTTTATTGTATATCTTGATCCAGTGTTCCCCAGACTGTTTTCGGCTTCTGACCTTGGCTTATTTCTTTGTTTACTCTGACCTCTGGCATCCTCTGACTTCAGCTATTCTTTGACTATTCTTCAGCTTGTCCTTGCCTGTACTGTAACTTGGAGCACCATTACTGCACAGCCCCCGTGCACAGATTCACAGTCCAGGTGGCTTCTTACTTGGTGACCTTGGACTGTGTTTATCTGCAAGGGTGAGCATACATCTCTGCGCTACAGACTCCAACCAAGGTAAGCCGTGACAATGGCACACTAGTGGCAACCCCCAGTGTGGGGATGGAGGAGGTCAAACCTTACCAGCAACTTAGGCTTGAAGTGAACCTGTAGGGCAGAATGTCTATCTCTTCTACTACAGACTGTTGTATAAAAAACACACTTCAGTACATATCTTGCAGGAAATCAGACAAATGGGGTCAAATTGATTGGAAGCACAGGCTGGAACCACTCTGCATATTTGGTTTGTGGTCACCGATGAAGCTGCAAAAAATTTCAAAGCTCTTTGAAATGTTTTTTTTTTGTAGCTGTGTACTGTTCTGTACATATCCTAAATCTTGTACAGAAGATGAGAATTTGGGAAGCCAACACAAAGGTGCAAACCATACTTGAATATTGAAGCTTGCCAGACATTCCACTGTAATTCAAGGGCTTGCTAACTCTTGAGGCATGTGCAAGAGAAAATAGGACTTTCCGCAAACCATTTATGACAGGATATCAACACGCAGTGGGACTTCACTTTAGAGATCATGAAAATAATTTTGTAGCTGCAAAACATAGGATCATTTTTAGAAGAAATGGAGTATACTGTTTTTTTTTTGTTTTTTGTTTTTAATATTCTTAATCCTTTAGTATTTCATGAATTGTCCAAATAATATTAATTATATGATAAAGTATATTGAAGAAAATACTATTGGCATCAGGAACCTGTGTGAACATGCTTTGCTTACATCTACATAGGGGTGACACTATGAGCTACTGGGATAAGGAGTGGAGTGTGTGGCCTTCTCTGTATCTGACTGGCACATCCATCAACCACTGTCCAAACTTAGAAAGTGTTTATGCCAGAGTGCATTTCATTTTGTTTCTTCCTGTAATTATCAGTTCCAAATGACTTTAAATTATACTTTACATTCTTTAGAGCTGGTGCAAGAAGGGCAGCACAGACCCACAGCAACTACTAACTAAGATTTGAAATAATGTAGACAGGTAGGAGTTAATGCATCTTTAAATCAAGGACAGCAGAATAAAAGGAGCAACCAGCTGTAAGTGTATAAATGGTTTTTCGTTTTTCGTTTTTTTATAAATAAGATTTTGTTTTTTATTTTTAAAAGATATTTACGTAGAAACTAGAACAGAAGGACTTCCACGTCCCCATTATCATTCTAAGCAATTTGGAAAGATATAATGGTTTGTGAACTTGCAGACACCATATGGAATTGTGAACAGTGAGAAGGACACAGCAGTTGCAATACACACAATAAACATAATTTACAAGTGGCAAACATTTTCTGGGTTCCAATCATATGTATACTGTTTTGAACGCCCCCGGCTCTCCCAGATCTGCTCTACGCCTCCGTATGCCCTTGCATGTATCCTAGACATAGCTGGATGTGAGGGATGGGGCTTTGAACTTCTATATCCTCCCTGGCAGGTATCCAGTTTAGGGACTCAATAGGAATGAAGAAAAGGAAAGTAGCAAGTGGGAAAGAAGAAGAGAGAAAAGAAAACAAAATTGGGGGTTGTGGGGGGGGGGGGGGGAATTGTAAGCTCATCCATTTGAGAGAACCACAGGTTAAGTGGTAGTGTTTAATATTTTTATTATAGTAACGTTGCTCTTTATTGCAGCCTAGATTAAGGTTCTGGAAAAAATCTTCAAGACAGCAATACTTCCAGTTTGGCTACTTTGACCTTAAAATTTAAATTCACTTCAAATTTACGTTAGATTTCCAACAATTCTCACTCTAGTAAATGACCCTAAGTATTCTTACGTGCATCCAAAATGCATGTACAAGCTTTACATTTCCTATTTCAGCTAAAAGGTAATTTTATCCAAAATGTTTTTCATTCAAAAATAATTTAGTTGTGAAGGGGTTAGGTAAAGATTTAAATATGTGGCATCATGCACAACTAAAATATCACTTGTAATAGTATCTTTATATACAAATAATGATATGTATGTGCGATAATTCTGCCCTAATATAATAAAAATAATTTTAAAATGTGCTGTTCATAGAGATCTCCCTCACCCCTAAACATACATTTATGCAGATATACACAGTTTGATTGTTTCAACCATTTGAAGATGTGGGGTTGTTGGGAATAATATACAATGCTTAGTGAATATACCCCTAGACTAGAGCTATAGAACATTATGTAAAATGTGTTAGTGTTATTTCCTGTGTGTTTGTGCCGTTGGCCTTATTTCCTGTGTTTCTCTCTTTGATCATAACTGCTTAGTAATGTGTAATTTAGAACTGCATAGTTAATATCTTTTAATTTTTGTAAGACCATCCCTGTTTCCTGCTGAATATAACCTGTTACACAGCCCATTAAACGTTAGAAGTCACTTTGAACCGTGCATTGTCTTGTCTCGTTCACAGGGGCTCCTCACCAGCTGGTTTGGGGACGAGGATAAATATAGAGAGTTCAGAGTTGCAAATTGATACAAAAGACCATGGCAGGGGGAAATTCCTGACAGAGAAAATAAAGTTTTATAGAGATGTTATAGAGATGTCTCCTTTACCTATTAGTATTTCATGCATTGTCCAAAAAACATTATTTTTATGATAAAGTATATTGAGGAAAATGCTATTTTTATCATATACAGTAGGGGTAAAAAACAAACAAATGGAAATGCTCAAATATTTTCTTTCTGTATATTGGTTAGGAACATGATGTAATTTCTAAGTATACAAGTAATTACATATATTTACATCAAGTATATAGAGGTATTTTATGTAGGGAATTACAGCTTGAAAAAAAAAAAAAGAATATCTTCCCTCCACTTGCTTAAAATCACCTCTTTCTTGATAGCAGTCATAAAGTTTTCCCTACAAAGGTTACTCTGCAGAGATCTGGAAAGCAAAGGAGAAATTAAGGGAGAGTTTATAGGCTACATGTTCCCATCATGAATATGCATGTTGCATTAGGGTACAGTGTTAAATTGAAAAACTATATTTGTAAACTGATAAAACAACAAAACGTTTCAGCTTTATAATTTTATAAATATTTCAAAACAGAACATCAATAAGTATGTTATTGCTTTGTGCTGTTTTATTTTTAAGTAAAAAGAGGTTGTGTCTATAACCTTGTAGTATTGGTTCTGACAATTCATTCTCACTAGTACATGGGAGAAAAGAGTGTAATTATCTAGGGTAAATGGTAAAATTATTAATTGAATAAGAAATGTCATTATGTCAGTGCAGTGGTAGACTGTGTGCCAAGTCCTCAAAGTGCCATCTGGCATACGTGTTTGAATTGCAAATCACACTACAATATCATACAAATATACTTTTTACAGGATAACCACAAAAAATAAACTAAAATATAACTGACAAGAACAGTTGACTGATTTCTATGAGCTGTTTTGACATTTAACCAAACACAGCTAAAACTACATAATAATTACACATTTAAACAGTTGATAACAGTATTAAACAGTAATGTTAGTCTATTTTACAAAATGTCAAATACATAACTTATTTTACAGTTAGTTTAACCCTCTGCCACCAAAAATATGAATATGTATTTTTTATTTATCGTTATTATAAAATAATACTAAATTATTTGGAGACCCCCTTACCTTCCTTTATAATCCAGGAATAATGAAAAACAAATAAGCCTACCACTACATATGCAAGTTTAAAGGAACACTTGAAGCATTATAAACATTACAGTCAAGCAATCAAAGCAAAGCTCATCTAAGATTGCTTATGCCTTTGAGACATTCTATTTGAATCTTTATAACCTTTGGGAAGAGAAGGGCATGTGTCACTCATCTCTCTCAAAAATTGCAAAGATCCTTAACTTGTTACAGATGCATAATAAAACATCCGAACATCTACAAGCCCTCATGGCACCAATCACATTACAAAACATATTAGACATCATTGTTTCATTACCACAACACAAATCCCCAAGACCAGGTGGTTTCTCCGGGGCCTAGTTTAAACATTTAGCCATTGTCCTAGGCCCGTACCAAGTGAGTGCGTTTAAAGTGGGGAAGGAGTCCAAAGCACTGCCACCTGTGATGTTGGCTGCTCATGTCATTACTCTGCTTAAACTGGGCAAGGATCAACATTATTGACCCAACTTTTGACCAATTTTGCAGTTAAACTACGGTGCCAAATATACATGCCAATAGATTAGCTGATATTACCACACATTATTCACTCAGACCAAATGGGATTTGTCAGTATGAGACAGGGTTTGAATAATACTAGAAGGCTACTTCACCTATTCACGATGATCAATACTTCTGGCATGCTGAGCTTGCTCAAGTCTTTAGACACAGTAAAAGCCTTTAACCTTCTAAACTAGAAGTACATGATGATGGCCTTAGAGATCTAGGGCTCACGCCAAATAATATCCATGCTATAATCCCTCTACTCCCAACCCTCTGCCCAGGTTTACTATTCAGGTTTCACATCCTCTCCCTTCCCGATTCTTAATGGCACTCTATCGCCCATATTGGCTCTTAGATAAGGTCAGGACATATCAGGATTCTCATTTAGGAATCAATGTTTCCACTAAATCTCTTTCCAGATGACATCATACTGTCCATTAGTAAATCCTCCATCTCTCCTCCAGCAATATATTCCATGCTCGCAATGCTTGTCAAACTTTCCTCTTTGAACATTGGCAAGACTCAGGCACTGCCCTTTGGAATATCCCACTCAGCCCAAGCTTCCATAAAAGCCACATATATCTATGACTGGAGAGTGGAATGCCCTTAACTACCACCTGCATTGGTGTTGTAGTAGGTCTGCATACCTGCTTGAATATGCTCACATTTATGTTTGTGCATTAAATGTGTATGTCAGCTTTTTTTTTTTTTGCTTTTTTTTCTGTAATGAATTATGGAAAATCTAAAAAAGTTATATGAAAGTGTGTTCCTATATTCAAACATCCAGGGTCTGTGATGTCACTTGAAACAATATGGAGATTGATGTATTGTGTGCAACACTCAAATATAGAAATTGAAAAAATTGGTACTTTTGATTCTATACTGTATTATGTCTTAAATGTTATTTTTGGATATTTTTGCAAAGGGAGGTTAAAAAAACAATATGGGGAACCTTAACATCCCCCTTTTATTAGGAACCACAGGTAATGACACTGATTGATTGTCATTATTTTTCACTTCATTACTTTTGTTTTTATTTTTTAAGGGTTTTTTCAGTTGATTTTTATATTTATGGTCTTTAAAATTTGTATTATTAGATCCGCATTTATATAACACCAACATATTAAAATGTAATTTACTTTACAACTATAGAAAGGGGATATTTGAAAAGTAGTTGACATACAGAGACAAAAGATGAACACACTGCTCAGTTGAGCTTGCAATCTATGAGGATTCAATGAAGCATAAAAAAAGCAATACTTAATGTTGTTTATTAGCATTGTTTTAAATCTTTATGATATGCTCATAAAGACTGTATTGAAACGTCATTGAAATTCAAACTCAGTTAAACGATATCATAAGTAGTAGGGACGATTTTATACTATGTATTTTTCATACACTTGACAAACCTTGATAAACTAACTTTTGTCAAGCCCTTAGCTGTTACTATGGAAGAAAGTTTTTTTTTTCTATGGAGGATCCCGTGGCCTCACAGGATACTACATAGACATCAACATAAGTCAAATAATTTTTATTAAGGTTTTAAAATAATATAATATATCATACAACATTGGCATATTATAAACCATTGTCAAAACTAAACAAGCAATCACATAAAATACACATAAATATAAATATTTGTATAAGAAAAAAGTAAACTATGTACAGAAATAAAATAAAGTGTCATGTAATTAATAACAACATGGTACTAAAAAAAATATCAGGAAGCAGAACATGTATTCAGTCCGGTGGGAACATGGTTAAAGTCTGAATTTATCTTTCACATCATCTACCCATATTGACCATGCTGCATTATTGATGTGAAAGTACCGTATTTATCGGCGTATAACACGCACCGGCGTATAACACGCACCTCATTTTTAGAAAGAAATTCCAGGAAATGTCCCCCCTCCCATAGTATTCGCCCCCTCATCCCATAGTGTTCCCCCCTCATCCCATAGTGTCCCCCCCTTTCCATAGTATTCTCCCCCCCTCCCATAGTATTCCCCCCTCCCATAGTATTCTCCCCCCCTCCCCTCCCATAGTATTCTCCCCCCTCCCCTCCCATAGTATTCTCCCCCCTCCCCTCCCATAGTATTCTTCCCCCCTCCCCTCCCATAGTATTTCCCCCCCTCCCCTCCCATAGTGTACTTTCCTCCCCCTCCCCTCCCATAGTGTACTTCCCCCCCTCCCCTCCCATAGTGTACTTTCCTCCCCCTCCCATAGTGTACTTCCCCCCCCTCCCCTCCCATAGTGTACTTTCCTCCCCTCCCATAGTGTACTTTCCTCCCCTCCCCTCCCATAGTGTACTTTCCTCCCCCTCCCCTCCCATAGTGTACTTTCCTCCCCCTCCCCTCCCATAGTGTACTTTCCTCCCCCTCCCCTCCCCTCCCATAGTGTACTTTCCTCCCCCTCCCCTCCCATAGTGTACTTTCCTCCCCCTCCCCTTCCATAGTGTACTTTCCTCCCCCTCCCCTCCCATAGTGTACTTCACCCTCCCCTCCCATAGTGTACTTCCCCCTCCCCTCCCATAGTGTACTTCCCCCTCCCCTCCCCTCCCCTCCCATAGTGTACTTCCCCCTCCCCTCCCATAGTGTACTTTCCTCCCCCTCCCCTCCCCTCCCATAGTGTACTTTCCTCCCCTCCCATAATTACTTACCTGTCCTGAAGCGTGGGCCGGCTTCACAGCGCGCACCGCGGTACAGGAACTTTAATTTACGGTTCCGGTTTCCGGCGGGACTGAAAGGAAGTGTGCACACTATTGTGCACACTTCCTTTCAGTCCCGCCGGAAACCGGAACCTGAAATTAAAGTTCCTGTACAGCGGTGCGCGCTGTGAAGCCGGCCCACGCTTCAGGACAGGTAAGTAATTATGGGATATCGGCGTATAACACACACCCACGATTTTCCCCCTATTTTCAGGGGGAAAAAGTGCGTGTTATATGCCGATAAATACGGTAGATGGATCACGAAAAGCCGATTCACACCTTTTATTTTCAAAAGAGAGATAAGACCTCACCCACAGTTGGTACAGTCGGTGACTTCCAATGACGAGAGATGATGGAATTAGCTGATATGAGAAGATGGCCTAGTATAATTTTTTTTGTATCTAGAAAGGTTAGATGGAATTTTCTTAAAGAGACAAAGACACAGGGATATTACACTGAATTCTAATATGTGATTAATACATTTGGGAATTTTCAACCAATCAGTTTTAATTTTGGGATACGAATAGAAGACGTGGAGTAATGTACCAATCTGACCACAGTTTCTCCAGCACATTTCATTTTCAACTGAATTTAATTTGTTTGATGACATTGATAGTTCTATAGGCTATTCCACCTCAACACATCACACTCTTAATTTCTTCGTGAATGCCATGGACCTCGTGAATGATGTAGACCATGCAACTTTCCCTATTTATTAGAAAATTAAGTAAACATACTTACTAATTCTTTTTTTTTTTTTTGCAAGTTTCTTTGCAGGCTATATTTGCATTGGTCTTCCATTATTTATGTGGTATAAAGAATTTATCAGAGGAAAAAAAAATCTTGCTACTCACAATCGAGTTTTGACTGTCCTTTTCAATATGTCTCTAAGCTTCTACTGTCTTTTTCAATATGTCTGTAAGCTACAAAAATATTACTATGATATATATTGCATCAGCAGGAAAAAATTGTTTGTAGTGCCATTACCTAAATATAATATTCCGCAGTTAAAAAAATATCTACTATTAATGATAATTGTGAAAAATTTAGTTTTGCATGGTTTTTTTTGCCTTTGGGAATAAAAGGAAAAGATAGATGCTAGAATTAGGAAAAAATGAAATTATAAAAGCACAAAAAAAGAAAACAAGCTGAGAGAAAAAGATGAGAAGATTTCTTATTTTGCCAGGAGGTCTGCACTGAATAAATAAATGAAATAGACCAAATGATCTGCCAACTCAAGAATCTTTGTAAAATCTTGGATGTGTGCAGTATTTCTGCAGGCAAAAAAGATGCTCCCTGTATGTGTGGAATTTTAACTGATTCATTGACAATTGTTCAATTGAAAACACTTAAATACGATGATTTCACTGATGTTTAAACAATTTTCTAAGTATCTATTTGTTTAGAAAGATAGGAAAGAAAATTATTAAAAAAAATTCAATCTCCTCAACCCGATTTTTTTAAAGTTTTTAGTATCCAATAAAATGTTCACATCCTCTAGAGTGCCAAACGTTGCTGCAAAGTTTCTCTGGTAGAATATCATACAATTTACAGTATCAAGTATTTTCTCCATAAAATAATACAATGAGATATCATTTACAAAAATGTAGCCTGAGGAACAATGATATATTTCCTGTTGTGCACTCACTTCCCCATTGCATGACATACATACCTATGGTTGCACTTACCTAAAGGGGGTGCATTATAATCTGTTATTACTTTGCCATCATCCATCCCATCAGATACAATGGTGGAGATTTATCAAAGGGTTCTGTTCTAAAAAGTAGTTTATAGGTGCTATAATTGTGCTATAGTTGTGGAATTCAGTGAAACAGGTAAACATATTCCATTGGTGCCCCCTCCTCTATTGCGTGGTTATTGTGCAAGGAGTCTTTGGATATAATTCCCATATTTTATGGTCAAACTATTGTTAAACAGTTTGAAAAAAAATAGTGCTCTTTCTCGGCACTCAAAATCCAGTGCCACTTCTGTAGATTGGTTAAAGGTATACTCTAAGCACCAGAACTACTACAGCTTAATGTAGGGGTTTGGGTGCAAAGAGACTGTCCCTGCAATCATAGCAGTGTAAATACTGCCTTTTCTGAGAGAAACAGTAGAGGTGTTTTCTGTTGTAGTTCTGCAATCTTTGCAGGACTGATGTCTTATTCATGAAGACACCAAACGCTCCCCATAGAGATGCATGGGGATAATGCAGAGTGGCAATTGCTGTGCATGCACAATAACCCACCAATGCTTCCCTATTTCTAAGAATTAAAGGTTCCTGTAACACAGAGTTGTCACTTCTTCCATCCAAGAATGGACTGCAGTGATGTAACTGTGAACACTAGTTTTGCTTAGTTAAGCCTGATATTTTAAAAATATTTTGCACATTTTATAGCTTCATTTCAGGACCGCATAAAAAAAAAAAAAACCAGAATGAATTTTAAAGGGAAACTATAGGCACCCAGACTGCTTAATTTGATTGAAGTGGTCTGGGTGCAATGTTCCTGTCACCTTGGCCCTATATTGCAAGGTTAAGACTGCTTTGCGTGAGGACAATTGCAATTTAGTATTACATTCACTATTTCTTCTATCTCCTGAGGAAATTAGACCAAAACAGAATCCTCTGTTTAATAAAAACAATTATACAAACTGTGTAATACAATTTACTTGAATAAGCCACAATGCCATAAAGTAAAAATGTTGGTAATTCCTCAGGAATTTTTTGTGTTTGCATATTTAATGTTTTTCCCTTGATTAAATATAGTACTATTATTTTTTAATAATATGTACCTAAATTGGGAATTCAGGCAAAATGTTTTATTTCTATATCATCTTTTTCATTTGAACATTTTTGGAACTGAATTTTTAACATGCAACAGTTTAATTTCAATCAGATTTGCACATTTGAGGTTAATCTGAACTGCCATTGGTACATATGAAAATTGCTGATGGGCTACAGCCTCATCTTACTTGACTGCTTGTTTCCACTGTGAACTAATTAACCTGTCCCAGAAAGGTCGAAATAGAAGCAAAGAACAGTAAGAGAACATTTGAATTTATATATTTAGCAAAAATTACATATTTGCTAAACTTTGAAAAGGTTTTGCAAGGAAAGCTCTCACAATATTTAGCGACTCTAAGACTTTTTTAATTGCAAAAGCAGAGTTACAAAAAGGTAGAAAAATATCATATAGTTAAAAAATATTGTCTTCTTCTTTTTGCCCCAGCAGATACGATGATGTCCTAACAGCAAAAACAGTAGATTGAGTGGTCTTTGAGGATTTGGTTGAAACTTACAACACTGATTCTCGTTTGCTATTTTCAAAATATCATAGTGTCCTGTAGAAACATTTATTTTTACTATGCGATGAAGGAGGGGCAGTGCCTTGAAAGAATCTCAAATGATGAAAAATATGGAAAATAGTACACCTCTTTTGGACTGGAACAGAGAGACTCTGGGTTTGGGTTGTCTGTCCACCACTCAACCATATGTGCTATAAACCTGTCATTTTTATTTATTTTCTTCCCGTAGGCTTCAATAGAAGAATTGCTATTCAGCAGAGTAAACCCACAGAGCTTGTTTATAATATTGTTGCTAATTTATAGAAATCAGCCAATTCTCATAACTTTATCTGTTGATACTGTAAATGAGTGTTGACCATTTACTGACTTCAAAATTTTTACAGTAGCAACAGGGAGTCACCGGAAGACCCTACTGAAAGCCAGTCACTAAGTAGCAATTATCGGCTTCCATTATATCCTATGGTAGCTGCTAACCACTAATTAGCAATTGGTTTCTGGCTGGCTAATAACCCTGTTTCTACTTATTACCAGCTGCTGCTAACTCAAACATAATACCAGCCACTGGTCTGGTGAAAAGTGGTTAACGAATGCTTAATTCTAAAACAAACAAAAAGCCCCCAAACTAAATTCAAACTGAGATTCATTAATAGGTGAAAATAGCTAAAATGAAAATATTGCTAATTTGGAGACTAATGGAAATTTGCTGTTATTTAGTTATTTATTTATTTTATTTATTTATAAAATATTTTATCAGGAAAGATACATTGAGATTTCTCTCGTTTTCAAGTATGTCCTGGGTCCACAAATGATTGCATTGTTACAATTAGGGTACAATAAAATAGAAAAACAATATTAATACACAATAAATAAAAAAATTAACATAGAACAGGTAGGAAATATATAATCAACCATGACAGGTGCATTCTGTTTTGAGGTATATTAATACACAATAAATACAAAATTTAACATAGAACAGGTAGGAAATATATAATTAACCATGAGGTGCATTCTGTTTTGAGGTTATACTTATTATAAATTGATGATTAATGTTGTGTGTTACATATACCTACATAGTCCCCCACAATGTTGAGAGTGGCATCTCATCATGTTAAATGTAATGTGCACACCCACACTATTCATCAATACAACTCCCACTCTTTACAAGAACACTCCACTGCCCAAATAGGTAAAAAAGTAAAAATAACTATTCAGTAGGTATACACCCAATGAATAAATGCATGTATTCATGCATTGTTCATGCATGTATTCATTGTGGATATATCCTAAAAGAATTTGCAAAAGCTGCAGTTCTTGTCTCCCCTTCTCCATTGGAAGAGACTAACAGTCTCTTCATGGGGAATAGCCTATCAGAGGATCTAAAATCTACAACGGACTAACGTTAATTATGATGTGTTTCAGCTGTGCAACTTCAGCCAAAACTAAAGTTTCAGGACAGAAGAATTTCAGCCATGGGGCAGTTAGGGTAGTCCTAGTTTCGTTGATTAAAACAAGATTCAGAAGAACCAAACAGGGTGCAAAAATGAGTGTAGAAATATTATGCATATATTTTGCAGTACACTAGTAGGAGTATTTTTCCACCATTTGATTCACAGATCAAGTTATGAAAAGTAACCAGTAGAGGAAAAATATGAAGAGCCTTTAACAATCTAGATTAATATATTTAGTAAATGTATAATATATAAATATTGATTTTTATAATAAAAAAAAACCTGCTAATTTATTCCCTCTAGTGGTCACTTTATCTGTAAGTAAAATCTGTAATAGTATGGCTGTCCACTAGACATCAATCATTTTTTTTCTTCCCATCAATAATCTCTTTTTTGGTGCTACAGACAGAATTCCAAATGACAGATCAATCAAATATGCAAGTCTATTGTGAGATTCGTTTTGGTTTGCGATTCGACTACATTGTTACTTGCAGTACAGGATCCCGTACAATCATGTGATCAGGCCAAATTCAAATCTCTAAGACTAAAGATAACCCAGAGCAATTATTATGAATTTAGCCCAAAGTTACAATAGTGAATATGAGGACAGAACAGCGCTACATAGGTGTTTTCCATGAACAAAGGGATTGAGCAATAAACACAAACAATGCAAGTGCAATTTACAACAATGAAAAGATTCAGGTGTTAGCATCCTCATCATTAGCAGCCTTTGGGCTGAATGAAATTTTTCAAAGTGAAGGCTTATGGAGCTTTACTAATGATATAAGGCTAGAAGAAGCTAATGTGAGACATGCTGAGCTTTCATGCTACTTAGTACTTTTCAAGTCAACTGTGTCTTCTCAGGGAAGAAAAAGGATTTCTTCAATATAAGCAATCAATCAAAAACATCAAATTCTGCTGAAAGTAAAACTCCAATATATGACTCAATCACCAGGATTAATTTACATAAACATTGATGAAATAACACTTTGATTGCAAGTTTCTCCGTTCTCTAAAAAGGTGCATGCTGATGCATTATTTTAAAATGTGATAGATCAATGATATAATTTGTCGGTAAGTTTTAATGACGATAAATGTCTGTTTGTAAGAGGATGTACTTAACCCCTTAAGGACCAAACTTCTGGAATAAAAGGGTATCATGACATGTCACACATGTCATGTGTCCTTAAGGGGTTAAAGGAAGGATTGCATCCCACTGACCTGTTTCTATGCCATAGAAATATATGTATACATTGAAACATCATAGCTAAAAATACATTTGAAATGTTCTTGTTGATATTCTGTTAGGGAGATTTAGGGTTCGGATTCTTAGTGTCAAATGGGACTAAGGGTTGTGGAACTTGTCTACAATGTGACATAGACTCCAATTAATGTGATTCTCAGCTAGGTGAACCTCAGAGACAAGAAACAAGTAAAGGGCGTCGACATATTTTCTAGACCAGTGAGTCAGCAGCATCGGGGGGGGGGGGGAATTTTGTTAAAGGCACACTCTAAACATCTAAAGCATGTTTTTTAATTTTACAAAAAGTGCATAAATTGGCATGTTTTTAAATGAAAGTTACAATTCACTACCCAAATACTAATTGTGGGTCAAGCTGACAGAGGGAACCTTAGGTGTCAAATGGAGCTCCCTATTTTTAACTGATGGCACACTCAGAAATGCAACGGCTGGGAGACAAAATCTATCTATGCGTTTGCAGTCAGACATTCTTGGGGGGAGGGAAGGCCTTGATCTCTTATTGCCCCAAGAATCTGTGAGTTCTCAGTGCGCCCCTGGGTACAGGGTTTTAATACAGTGGGGGAAAGGTACCACAGCACAGCTTGGGTTTTATACAGTAAGTGTGAAGCATATACACCTTGCAATTCCAGCAGCTTAAATCTATCAAATCTATATATTGCTTCACATGATAAGGAATATGGACAGAGATCTGTGCATTTCTTGCACACAAAAAAGACCACTAATTTATACTCGCCCCTGAGGTCAAATATTGCCAGCCATCCCCTGATTGTGTCCCTATGGTCATTTATAGTTAACACCATGGCACCCTAAGTCATCAGAAAGAGGGGTAAAGTTAATAAAAAATAATTTTAATAAAATCTGCCTTAAAGTTATATTCTTTGGTTTCCTTTTTAAGGGAACACGTTTGTGTTAGGCATACAAAGATGTATTCCTAACTTGAATGTGTTTCTCACTCCCCGCTCTACTTCCCATTGATGTAAAGGGTTAAATAACCCTTTATGCACTAACCCAATTCCAGTCCACAAGGTCCCTCTGTTCTGGGCCTCGGTACACCTCTGACAACGTCATCTGATGGGGGGACCTAATGCATATATACTGCAAGTGCCATAGGAAAGCATTGCCTCATGCAGAGTGTGTGGACATCCAGTATCATTTGACAAAGTCAAGGTCAAGCTACTAGAAGCAGTCTAGGTACCGCAATATATACAGTTTTCTCTAAAACTGCAATGTTTTAAATTTCAGGACTAAGGTGGATAGGGGCACTGCACCCAGACCAATGAGATGATGCTGTCTGGGTTCCTGTAGTGTCTCTTTAAGGGTATTTCTAAATATTCTCAATGTTGTTGACTGCCAAATTCCAACTTTCTAAAACGTATTTAACTATTTCCCTCTTATACCTAAGTATATATGGAGTAAGTCTCACAGTTGTCTTTAGCACAGGGGCAAGAGAAGCAACTGTTCTAGGCACAGGTCTTCAACAGGGGACCAAAGAAGGTACACTCCCACCCAAGTAACAGTCTGTGCTTCATGTTTGCTACTACTCACTCCTTCTAATACACTGGATTGACTGCTGAACTGTGGAACACACATTTGAATTGGCTTGTCTCCAGGGAGTGGGAGCCATATTGGATGTTGAGGAAACAGATGCTCTGTTCCTATTTCTAATCGTGAACCTGATGCTCTAGTATAAAAATAATACTAAAAATAA